>NC_068986.1:39209054-39238869 GCF_001194135.2 Octopus bimaculoides
ATATATATATACATACATACATATATATACATACATATATATATATACATACATATATATATACATACATATATACATACATACACACACACACACACATATATATATATATATATATATACATACATACATACATACATACATACATATACATACACACACACACACACACAAATAACCTTATATTTGTATATCTCCAACACATGATATCAACTTGCCAGACTGCAATACATGTCGCCAGGAATGTAATTTGGTGAAAAATATATCACGCTGGCATGTTAGTGAGTAATAAAGACCAGCATGTCATTCAGATCAGCGTATCTAAATGCCATACCAAATATAAAGCAAAACAATTGAGTATTTCGTTACATAGGTAAACTGATACTTTACAAAAAAATCTAAAAAATCTAATTGATTTATACAAAACAGCTTACACGCTGTCTTGTGAAACAAAGTTATCAATTTTATGCCAATGATTTATGCCTATCCTGAAAATGATACATGCAACATGAGGAAGTTCAATTTGTAGCAAATGAGTTGAATTCAATAAAGAACCAAAAACATCTACTTCTATGTTCCACATGGTTGCACAACCTGTTAAAAATAGCTATTAAATGTCCTTCAGTTTTCACATATCCTCAAAAAACTCCCAAAGACAACCAAAAAGAAACCACCAAAAAAGAAAGGACACATTCAGTCATATGATAAATAATTGTAGTCTCTTGAATCTGAGAAAGATGTTTCTGCATTTTTTTACTGAACAACTTGTTCAGATGTTTGTTTATAGTGATCAAAGCTATGTTCTGTACATTTGCTTGCCCCCTCCATCAAACTGACATTGCCTGTAAAGTTGCACTGCATGCCAGATGCAGATGTTGAAGTGATTGGAGAGTGATGTGAGGTCAAGTGTTTTGCTCAAGAACACAACACACTGCCCAGTCTGGGAATCAAACCTATGAGCCTGTGACCATGAGTGCAACACTCTAAGCACTATGCCATGTTCCCTCATGTAGTGTAAGATATACAGAAAAGTAGGAATATCTTTGATCATAAGTCTATCCATTCAGGACCAACTGTGGGCTAAGCAACAACATCCATAGATAATGCTTTCTTTTAATTGAGAATCAAGTAAATTTTTGTAGGGAACAACTCTTTTACTTGTTTCAGTCATGTGACTGTGGCCATGCTGGAGCACCACCTTTAGTCGAGCAAATCAACCCCAGGACTTATTCTTTGTAAGCTTAGTACTTATTCTATCGGTCTCTTTTGCCGAACCTCTAAGTTACAGGGACGTAAATACACCAGCATCGGTTATCAAGCGATGTTGGGGAGACAAACATAGACACACAAACATATACATACACATGCAGTTTCCGTCTACCAAATCCACTCACAAGGCTTTGGTCGGCCCGAGGCTAAGTAGAAGACACTTGCCCAATGTGCCACGCAGTGGGACCGAACCCGGAACCATGTGGTTTGTAAGCAAGCTACTTACCACACAGCCACTCCTACGCCTGTTTTATTTATTATTTGCACTGTTACACAACCAAAGACTCCCGCCACAGCTTTAGTACTAGCATGTATTTCTTCTTTACAGTACCTTAAAATTAGGTTAAAATCTTTCTCCCTCTGCTTTCAAGAAGTAGATTTCATCTATTTCAGCCAACTAATTCAGTGTCTGCCTAACTACCTGCAGCCTTTGTGAAATTGACTCAATGAAGCTGATTATATGTTAACGAACTAATAATGTAGATTCTATGCAACTGATCCAACGAAGGAACATCTATGTAACTGAAACAACAATGGAACCTCTATGAAAACTCTCAACCTGCTAGATATAGCAGCCTGATCTCCTTTAAGTCATTGGATAATGCAGTCTTAGATGTACAAGATAAATAAAATCGGATGGTCATAAGTGGAACACATTTGATCATAGGCTTTCTCTTGTTGTTGCTATATAACATTAACAAAATAACTCATGAATCAAGAAAGAAAAAAGTACAGCATGATTCATATAGAATGGTTTTGGGCATAGGTTTACTTGATCAGGACTCACCAGAAGCTAAACAACAACAACATAATGATAAAGATGATGATTTATTATTGCAAAGAAACTGCAGGTATTGCTTACCTGTCATAATCTCCGTTACATAATAATCTTATGCTGATGGTAAAGGGTCGCCAAGTAGGATTCAATGTTCGTTTTATTACTTCCGTTCTATGTACCACAGTGTAACTAAAAGCAATCAAATGATTAAAGTCATTAAACCAATCTTTAATTCAGGCTAAACAAAAATATTTTCAAATAGATAAGTGCATACACACACTTATACATACATACCTGCCTACCCACATACATACTTATACACATACAAACACAGACATATACAAACATTTCTCCTATCATTTCATTTACATTCAAATAATACTGAGTTACTTTACCTGGGGCTCAAGCCCATTTTATAGGTAGATTGGGAAAATAGACAAAATCAATTAATGATAAAAGGACAATATAAATTCTTACAAAGACCAAACACCCTTTGACTAATAATATTTTATTTTATATTCATTTCTAACTCTGTCCTAGTCAGTTGCAAGCCTGGATGAGAAAGTAGTACAAAAGCGACTTTCACAGTGAATGTGAGATAGCTGAACTACAGAAGTTAATTGAAGGTCCCAGTTATACAACGCTGGAAGTCTGTTACATTGGATACAGTTTAAAAATACATACAGATATTTATGTAGTAGATCTGAAGTCAATCAGCCATTTAACCCTTTAGCATTTAAACTGGCTATATCTGGCCCAAATATGCTATCTGTTTTATGTTCAAACCAGTCAAATCAAGCCTATCACACTTACCCTTCAATGTCATTCTAAAAATATGCAATCACATCATCAAAATTTTGAAGCTATGGGACAATGCATGATTAATTTAAAACAATGTAAATGAAAAAGCATTACATTTGACAGAATAATCCGAATACTAAAGGGTTAATGCTACATTTCATAATGAAGTCCTAGACACGGTGTCCCTATCCAAACAGAAAGGGAAGGATGGTCAGAGTTGAAATACCTCTGATTATAATCTACTTACTCAGGGCTGACTTGATGCTGAATAACTCTCCCCCTCCCCCATTATATAATACTTAAGGAGTGATGTTTGGTCTTGGTCTATATTAATATCTTTAATATTCAATGACAAATGGTTAATAAACTATGAAGGAAAATTATAGGGTAGAAATAACATAAATATTTGATTTTTGAATTTATTTGTATCTGGTGGAATGGATGAAATATTTTTAACTTGATTGAAAATTATTTCACAGAAATGATGTAGGAAAAACAAATACCTTCCATCTTCATTACATCGGTAAAACGTGAGAAATGGGTCGGATTTCCCAAAAAAGTCTTTTTTATCCAATTGATGAGCACAGAAATGCATTGTGGCTTCTTCCTGCAAGAATATATCAATAAGTACACAATCAGTAACAAAAACCTTGCCAAGTCTGTGTGAGGACTATAAGGTTACATAATACCAACAATGGCTTTTAGCTTTCATATAGTTTTACATCAATTTCCTGGTCCTACAATACTCCCAAAAAAATTTCAATGCTTGAATATTTATTATTTTATCATATAATTTTTTTTATGTAATGTCTCTTATGACATTTTATCTCTAACCACTGAATTATAGCATGTGAAGTGTAAGCAATACTTAGAATATAGACCAACATTATATTCTAGGCACTGCTTAGAATATAGTGTTAGCTTGAATCTAGTAAGTGGTGATGTACTGAATGATATACACAAAGGAAAAAAAAAAAAAAAAAAGAAAATATAAAATACCCTCAAATGAATTTAAACTTGCCTCTTAGTTAGAGAAAGAAATCAAAAATGTAGTGTTTAGTTTGAGTAACTCTCGAAGGAATAAGATATTTTCAAGAAATTAAAAATTAATTCCACCCCAAAAATTATTATTGTAAGTCTTATTTGGGATAAACTAAAGATATAAAATTTGTTACACATTTCTGAGCATTATAATCTATATATCAACACTGAAATACATTTTACATATTCTAAGTAGTTCATTGGTGTCAAATACAAATTATTTTATTCTTTCTTCTTTCTTTCTCCATTTTCCTTCACATACTACTAACTCTAATTTTTCTCATATTGCAAGTTATTTTAAGAATAATTTCAATCAATTACTACCATCCTGTCAAAATCAAAGGTATATTTTGTCATATTACTGAGAAAAATCATTCAACATCAGCTATTTTATACCCGACAAAATGTTCCAAGCTCTTGACTGCTTAATCTCATACCAGCATATCCATATAAGGTAAAACTTAAAAAGAAATTATAGAAACGAAGTATTTCTCTTTCATAAAATAGAAATTTTAATACTTACTTTACATGAAGATAATTCTTCAGCATTAACTGCAATAAAAAAAAAATTTTTAAATACATTTATTTTGTGTCTCAGGAGAAGCACTTTTACGGTGATTTTATAGGAATTAGTTTTTATTTTTTATTAATTTTTTTCCCCTCGATTTCACAAGTCGTAGTCAATTTAGGATTCTATTTCCATCATGGACTTGTCTTCATAAAAGAGAGAGAGAGAGGGGGGGGGGAGATGTTCAGTTTTAGAAGTGAAATAAATAACCTGAAGTTATAACTGTATAATAGACTAGTAAACTGTTAGCTACATTTGCACTTTTATTTCATACATTATAATCCAATCATTGTACAGAAATCTCTGTGTTTGAATTCAAACCCTTGAGCTAAATACTTTTAACAAAGCTTCAATGCTAAGTTGCTACAATCTAATAAGCATAACACTTGTCAAAATAGAAAAATGTCATAAATCAGAGTATCAGTTCCAAAATGAAAGAATTATCATATTTTCTAGCTTACAAGTCAAATTTTTCAGACCAAAATTTACAGCCCCAGCAAAAAAAGTAGTCAACTTATGCACCAAAACAACTTTGAAGAACTAAAAATTCCATGTGAAATGCAGCAGGATTTGGAAAGATAGTGAAGCTGTTTGAATGTTTGTTACTATATACTAAGTTAGTGGAGGCGCAATGGCCCAGTGGTTAGGGCAGCGGACTAGCGGTCATAGGATCGCAGTTTCGATTCCCAGACCGGGCGTTGTGAGTGTTTATTGAGCAAAAACACCTAAAAGCTCCACGAGGCTCTGGCAGGGGATGGTGGCGAACCCTGCTGTACTCTTTCACTACAACTTTCTCTCCCTCTTACTTCCTGTTTCTGTTGTGCCTGTAATTCAAAGGGTCAGCCTTGTCACACTGTGTCACGCTGAATATCCACAAGAACTACGTTAAGGGTACACGTGTCTGTGGAGTGCTCAGCCACTTGCACGTTAATTTCACGAGCAGGCTGTTCCGTTGATCGGATCAACTGGAACCCTCGACGTTGTAAGCGACGGAGTGCCAGTGCCAATGCCATACTAAGTTGACTTGTATGCCAGAAAATATGGTAATAAAACAAATCTCTGAAATTGAATGTTTTATGAGAGTTTGCCTGAAAACTTGCAGCTCACAAAGTAACCTATAGCAGTTTTTATAGTTTCAAAGAAATGCTTTTTGAGTAGATCAAGATACACTTTAGTATAAAAGAATTGTTAATGCTCAGTCATCAGTGATATTATTGATATTTCTTTTATCGTTTATATCCATTTTTACATGATGTACATGCGTGGTTCAGTTTATATATTAGATAAATTCTCTTTTTTAACCAAATGACCTTACTTCTAACAGTTCAGTTATAAAAAGGAGCATGTGTATTTAGTCAACAAGCACAGGTTTGGTTGTGTTGTAAAAAGTTTGCTTCTCAACCACTTGATTTTGGGTTCAATCCCACAGCCTGACACTCTGGGTAAATATTTTCTATTATAGCCCCAGGTTGACCAAAGCCTTGTGAATAAATCTAGTTGACAAAAGTTGAAAAAAGCCCATGTATATTTTAAAATGTGTGTGTGTGTGTTGATTGGGTGCACGTATGCATATTTGTGTGAGTGCATCCCTGTCTTCTTGACTTGAGATCATGTGATAGTACTAAACAAGTGTCACTGTCATGCAAGCAGTATCCTTCATTCCCTATCTTCCAAGACAGGTCTGGTCATGGGGAAGTATTTACCATATTTCAAAATAGGTAAGGATTAGTGACAGGAAAGGCATCCAGCTATAGAAAATCTACCTCAACAAATTATGCCCAGCTCATGTGAGCATAGAAAAGTGGATGTTAAATGAAGATGAGGATGAAGATGATGATGCGCGAACTTCAGCAGATTAGGGTAAGGTACAACAATAATGACACTAGTAAAATGAGAACTTATGAGCATGTGGTCATCAGCCCAGTACTTTAACTTCACATCCAGTGCACTTCATAGACATAGAAATGAAATTTCAGTACAAGATTTAAAATAAGAAACCTAGCTCTATTAACAAGACAGTTTACCATGACAATAATTAAGGAAAACATGGTGTTTTTTTTACATCTGATGTTCAAAAGAAGGAATATATGAACCAAGTTTCTGTCAAATCCATTCACAAGCCTCTGGCTGGCTTGGGACTGTAGTCAAAGATACTTTCCCAAGGTGCCATGCAATGGGACTGAACCCAGAACTATATGGTTGGGAAACAAACTTCTAACCACACAGTCAAACCTGTTCTTGGTCTTTTTTTTTATATCCTAGATCAAGATAAATCATGATTGTCTAAATGAGTGTAGTTCAATATAACTTTATAAGAATAAACAACAGTAACTCAGGTTATGTAAAAGGAAATCCTTGATATCAAATGGACAATGTTTTCTGAAGCCTCTTAATGAAATGAATTGACTTTAACATGACCTACAGTCAGATCATATCCACATTTATAGAAATTTTAAACTGTTTCAACTTTAAGCTAGCATTTGACTAACACCCTGAAAAGAATTCTTCTTCTATTCTAACACGCTATCTTTTATGATACCATTATGCGATGTGCATGAGAGAGGATATTTTAAGAGATTAATGCTGGAGGTTGAACTTGTGACAGTGAGAGGAAATATTTTCATAAAGCATTTACAGAGTAACTGACAAAATGCAATTTTATTTCGTGTCTGAATAATAAACCAGGCACATAGTGCTTCAGAAAATAGGATGATTTGATTAACTTGTTTAAGATTATGATGGACTGTGGATGATTACAGCACAACAAATTCTTCAAGTTCAATTATGTTAAGCACTTGGAGTGAAAGAACACTGCCACAAGATATTCAAGGAATTCTATCAAATGGTAAATGGTGAAAAGAAAACCTTAAAAAACTAAAACTGCAAAGGTAAACTTTATATAAAGGTTGTATTAGCAAAGTTTATATTTTTTGCTACACATCTGTTTTTATTAAGATGTTTACATGCTTAAGTGGAAAACTGATATTTAAAATGAATAGTTAATCTAACAATTAGGATTATTATTATTATTATCCTTTGTTGGCAGAATTGTTAGTACAACAGGCAAAATGCTTAGTGACACTTTGTCCAGCTTGAAGTTCTGAGTTCAAATTCCACTGAGGTCAACTTTGTCTTTCATCCCTTGCAGAGTTGATAAAATAAGTACCAGTTGACTAATTGACTACCCAACGACCAAAATTTCAAGCCTTGTGCCTAGAGGAGAAAGGATTATAATTCCTTTCATTTATTCAGCATTTTATTGTTGTTCTGCCAGTATCAGATTGCTAAAAATGCAATAAATCTTAAGTATTTAAGTATCAGATTGCTAAAAATGCAATAAATCTTAAGTATTTAAGTATCAGATTGCTAAAGATGCACTAAACCTTAAGTATTTAACGCCTTTCTTTAGCATCCTTGCTGTGTGAAAAAAAAGAAACAGGCTTTTTTAGAGTCAAGAAATTCACCTTAAAATCTTACATTATAAAGCAACATTTCAAACTTCTCGAGACTGCTCATAAGGTTCCTATAAACCATAATAAAAATCAGTGCCGTAGCAATAATGACCATTACTACTATCATCCTCATTACATTATTTAGAGATCCAGCTTTTATTCCTAGATGGAACAGTTTTACTTTAACCATTTTGTTACCATATTTCTGTAGAAAAACATTGCCTTTGTTTCAATTAATTTTGAAAATAATTTAGAATATAGTAAAATAAATTTGTCATTATTAAGCAGGCATTTCGAATATAAATTAACAAGGAATTTTTATGGAAAATTTTAATTTAGATCACTTTGAAACAGTGCATTTGTATCATAGAACCAGAGATGTCAGACAGGCTGATATCAAAAGGGTTAACCGCTGATGTCTTTGGAAAAATTATTAACATTGCATCTAAATTTTCTGTCTTTTCTGAATGTGAGGAGATAACTTGTCTAAAAAAAAAACAAAAAAACCCAGTATTAATGTTATCATAATAAGAGTAGAGTGAAGTGTTTCAATGTAGTTACTTAACCAGCTGATGTCTTTAAAATGGCAACCTCATACTCAAGTCTTATCTTTTTGAAAGACATGCCAATTATAGCAATTACAACACTGAACAAATGTATGATTAAGACCGACACACTGCATATCTTGTGTATGTGTCCAGTCCACAATAATATATTAATACAAACATACTGGCATCACTGTGTGGTAAAATGTTTGCTTCTCAACCACATGGTTTCAGGTTCAGCAAGTGTCATCTACTATAGCCTTGAGCTGATAAAGCCTTGTGAGTAGATTTGCTAGAAGGAAACTGAAAGAAGCCCATTGTATATGTATATATATATATATATATATGTATGTGTGTGTACACACATATAGTAGAAGGTGCTGTTCCAACAATTATCACCCCCCATAGTTTTCTTCAAATAGTATATCTAAGAGTATATTGTGTAATGTTCCCTTATAAAAAGAGAAAGAAAAAAGATAGCAGCCTAATATCACACTTTACCACCTTTAAAAAAGGTGCTAGCGTATGATCTGAAGGATATTAGTTTATTATTTCTAGCAGGCTCAGCGACCATGTAAGAGGCTCCTTCACTGGTGTACTGACAAATTTCGTATTGGTTAGCATGAAGAAGTCACCATCATCATTTTAATGTCTACTTTTCTATGCTTGCAAGGGTTGAGCAGAATACTGGGGTAGATTTTCTACAGCCAGATGCCTTTCCTGTCACTAACCCTCACTTGTTTCTAAACAAGGTAAATATTTCCCCATGGTCAGACATGTTTTTGTAGAATATTGGAAATGAATGACACTGCTTGTATGAGAGTAACAATCATTTTACAACCATCATGTGATTTCAAGACAAGGAGGCGCACGCACACACACACACACACACACACACACACACACGATGGGTTTCTATCAGATTCTGTTTACGAAATTCACTCACAAGGCTTTGGTCAGCCTGGGGCAATAGCAGAAGATACTGGCGTGAAGTACCATGCAGTGGGATTGAACCCAGAAGCAGTAAATGTTGCATTCGAATATTATAGTTGTTGTTGTTGCTGCCGCTATCACTAACACAATCATCTTAATCATCATCATTATTATTATAATTCTATAACAATTCATAGAGAATGCTAACACATAGCCCATCAGGAATGTGCATTAGTTCTTGCTGTAGAAATATGTTGGGTTTCCAAGATGTATTATTCTTATGTATCTGTAACTATAGCAGCTATAAAAACTGCTGTTATTTTTCACATACATTAAGTTTAGCTGGTTCAATCAATCCAAATTGCAACACAGAATTATTTGCAATCAAAATAGAAAGACTCAGGATTTGGTACCAAACCTCACCATGGTTAGCATGACATTTGAGCTCAATTTTGTCTTTCTGGTATCAAACAAATAAATGTCTGAAAGATTTAGTCTGTGCATAAGAAACTAAAATCACTATTAATATTACTGTCAATCATTTGCCTGTCTTTACATTCTGAGTTCAAATGCTACCTGGGCCAACTTTGCCCTTCACTCTTTCGGGGTTGATAAAATGAATACCAGTTGAGCACTAGTATCAATATTATTGACTTAGTCCCACCCTGAAATTGCTGGCCTTGTGCTAAAGTTTGAAATTAATATTACTGTCAATCATGGAAGGCTGTAAGTGGCAGAACTGTTAGTCTGCTGGACAAAACACTTAGCAGCATTTTGTCTGTCTCACCAAGGTCAACTTGCTTTTCATCTTTCTGGGGTTGATGAAATAAGCACCAGTTGAGCACTGGGTTCTATGTAATTGACTAGCTATCTCCCCACAAAATTTCAGGCCTTGTGCCTATAGTAGCATGTGATAGATATCAATATACACTGTATTGAACATTATATTATTTGCTTTGTAAAACCAATGCTACGTTTTTTAACTGACAATATACAATAACACAAACCAATGAGGGAGCATCTACATGGTTACTCAACCTATAAGAAATAGTAGCTAGTCTTACACAAATTATATGCTACTGTCTTTAAAAGCAAAGAACGCATTGGAGAAAGTAGTCTTGTGTACCTTTAATAAGAGATGGAATGCCTGTGATTACAAAGCTGCTCAATCTGGGTTGACCTGTTGTTAAATATCTGCAGTATGTACTAGGATGTAGAGTAGCAACTGATTGAGATGCTGGAATGTCAATAAACTGGGTGAAAAGTTGATAGTGTAAAGGCCTATCTCAAGTGTATACCTTACAAAGTCACTTAGCATTCAATGTGTCAGTTAGTCATGCATAAATAAGGAGGTACAGTCCATGGCTGTAAGAAATATGTGAATTATAGAACTGACAAGTTTTACCACAAGAGTGAAATAATAACATTGAAAATCATAGATTAAAGTGATTTTTACTTTTTGATAGGGTATTGATAAGAGTTTTTTTTAGGGCTTTCGTTACTTAGAGTGTTAATTGTTTTAATTCAAACTCTGAGATAAGGAATTATAATTCTGTTAGTCTTTTTTTATAATATATTCTTGGGTTTATATTATTTTTATATATTGGTGGCTTGTTGTAGCACCAAGCATATGGCTTAGTTTGGAGAGTAATGAACTCTAGTAGTCCGATCGGTTCAAGATAACATTATTTGATGTCAAATATCATGTGTGGTACCACTATGACATGATAGGTTAAAGGAGGTAAAAGAAATATTATGTACATAAATACTGTAGAAAATATGGAAATAGTGATGGCATAAAAGTGCATTGGCAGTGCATCCTAAATAGAATAGATAACAAAAGATACGGTATGGGGTGAGGCAGGGAATTATACTTTACGGATAATATGACAATATGTAGAAGAGATATGTTTTATAGAACTGTCTAAATAATGCCAACAAACACAAAACTGATGTCAGTGTTGAAGAAGAATAGATAATGCAAGGTAAAAGATGTGTGGAAGGAATATGTTTTGTTACAGACCTGTCTAAACAATGCCAATATAGGAAAATAAACACTAGACCAGTGATGGTGATGACGAACACAAATATTGATTGATAATGTACAGATTATAGTATAGGTCTACTGTAAGATGTTTCATTGTCAGAACACTACTACATTAGACAGATAAAACACGAGATTAATTAAACAGTATGATATGGTAACAATCAAAATGTAAATAAGAGATTTTGAAACACTTTTTCATTGTTTGTCATCGTAGTACAAATGGAATGGTGTTCATATGTTTGGACATAGCTATATTAATAAAACAAGTTTAGCCTTCTATTGAATCTACACACTCTCCTGTAGGATGGTTTATGGTGGGATCAGTAGAAGGCATATAAAATTCCTTGTGGTATTTAGTTACATCCCTTTATGTTGTGTTCAGATCTCACCAAGGTGGTTTTTACTTTTAATTTTTCTGCTGTTGACAAAATAAGCATTGGTCAATGGTCATATGACAGTGTTAAAAATTTTAACAGAGTAAGGTCATACCTAATATGTTCAAGTGCATTTGGAAGACAACCTTCCACTGTAGAAATAGTCCTGGCAGAAAATTCTCTTCTTAGGTCTGTGTGAAAACACATACTGGGCTGCGAATGATATTGGACCATGAGATGCATGTGTTTCTGTCCTTTCACTTCATCAACTATGAACATCAAATCTGTTTTTCATGGCCCAATAAGAGCAAATTAATTCTTACTAGAACAGAATACAGTACATATGCTGATATACATAGGGTTTGGTCAAGCAATAATTAAATAAATAGTCGCATGAAGCAGTGTTGAATGAATAAAATATATTTGTGTAAAGTCCAATCTAACACATTCAAATGTATTTAGATGTGAGAAGGCCTTCCATTGTGGAAATAGTCCTGGGGATGTTTTCACTTGACCATAATGTAGGAGTGGTATCAACTGTCAGTGAAACAGAGACAATCAAGGTAATTGTGGTTCTCTTAGTGTGACAATAGCTGTAGCTTATGATTATGTAGTTAGAATTTTATTAACTTACTTCCAGAGATACTATAATTCAGTGTAACTGGTTTCTATTACATTAACTAGCATCATCAACCCTATTTGCTACAATCCTAGCAACAACATCTGTTATTATGTCTTGATATTCATCCCATCAAAATTTCATGCTAATTTATGTTCCAAACAACAACTTAATAATAAAGTTATTTTAATGAATTCTTCCTCATTTTCAAATTTAATTGAAATAATGACTACATTTCAACAAAAATATGGTAACAAAATGGTTAATGGAAATTAGTCCTCATAAAACGTCAGAAATAGTTTTCTTCAAAATATGAAGACGTTGCAAATGGGAGAGGTTGACTATACCAATAAAATAAATTAGAAATTACAGTTATGCAATCCTATTAAATATTTTAGACTTCAGTAGAAATTTTTTAAAAAATCCTGTAAAAATATTTGTTTTTAACAGCCAGAAATATGTGTAACCCTTTTGTCACTAATCCACCAGAAACTTGGTTCTATGATACAAACATCCTATTTTAAAATGACTTAGATTAAATCTTTTATCAAAATTTCATATTGATTTATGTTCTAAACAATAGCTTGACAATGACAGCATTTTTACAAAAATTTCCATTGTTTTCAAAAATAAATGAACAAAAGAAGTGTATTTCAACAGAAATATGGTAACAAAAAGATTACGAAATGACAATGAGCATTGTTGACACAGCTGATAGAAAGATTTTCATCCTATAAAAAATTTCTGAATTTGCAGCAGTGTAAAGAAACCATGGAGAATCTGTGGTAACTGGTGAAAAACACAAAATTTTGAAGAAGCACAGAGTAGGTGATGTGAACTAGTAAAGTAAGGTATAAATCAGTTGAGAAATTGACCAAGAATTAAATACATAGAAGATAAAACTTATGCATTGGTACTGGTGAAGAGATATGAGGAGAGTTAATAATCCTTTCTACTAAGGCACAAGGCCTGAAATTTTTGGGGAGGGGACTAGTTGATTACATTGACACCAGTGTTTCATTGGTACTTAATTTATTGACCCCGAAAGGATGAAAGGCAAAGTTGACTTCAACAGAATTTGAACTCAGACCGTAAAGACGGATGAAATACTGCTAAGTATTTTGCCTGGTATGCTAATGATTCTGCCAGCTCGCTGCCTTAGAGGAGAGTTAATAATGTATTTTGAGATGATAAAGTATTACTTAGCTTCAGCAAACACAATAGCTGGAACAAAGTCAAGACAAGGTAGATACAGAATGTGCCAATT
This sequence comes from Octopus bimaculoides, assembly GCF_001194135.2. Lineage (NCBI taxonomy): Eukaryota > Metazoa > Mollusca > Cephalopoda > Octopoda > Octopodidae > Octopus > Octopus bimaculoides. The sequence continues at coordinate 39,222,749 of NC_068986.1, forward strand.
ATGTGAGATCATTAGAATAAATGTGGATAAAGTTATAGCAGTTAAGGATTTAAACTATTTTCAACCTGTCCACAACTAATGTCAGTATTCATAAGAATGAACTTTGGCTTTAGATATGCAAATACAGTAATAGAAAAGTGTTGGAATTATCAAAGAATAATAGGAAATGATGTGAATGATTGAAGAATAATGGGAAATAAGTGAATGATTGAAGAAAATGAAATATTTCTAATATTTAAGTAATGTTAAGGTGGTGTGCTGACTGCATTTTGTTAGCACATGAGCCAACATGCTTAGTAACATTTTGTCTGACTTTATGGTTTGAGTTCAAATTCTGTTAAGGTTGACTTTGCTTTGCCTTTCAACCTTTCGAGGTGAATAAAATAATTACCTGCTGAGTACTGGGGTCAATGTAATTGACTTACTCATTCCCCCGAATTTTCTGGCCTTGTACCAAAATTTGAAACTGATATTTAAGTAATGTTATCAAGAAAGTAACTTTGTTGCTCAACATGGGGATGATCAATATAAACAAGTTAAAAAGATATAACACTATGTTAGTGAGACATGGGCTCTGAATGCAGAAGACATGAGTAGACTGGAGAGAAAGGAAGGTAGTATGCTCCATTGGATGTGCAACATCAGTGCACATGTATGGCAAAGTGCAAATGTATTAAGAGAAAAGTTGGGCATAAGAGGAATAAAATGTAGCATGCAAGAGAGAAGACTACGTTGGTTTGGACATGTGATGTGTATGAATGAGGACAGCTGCATAAAGAAGTGCTGATCACTGAAAGTAGATGATACTTGCAGAAGAGAGAGACCCAGGAAGACGTGGGGTGAGGTGGTAAGGTCCAATCTCAGGATGTTGGGCCTCACAGAGAAAATAACAATGGACTGAGATGTCTGGTGATATGAAGATCTTGAGAAGACCTGCCCACGTCAGCAAAACTGAGTTCTAGAAGTGCTGTGTGTCTCACCCACATTTAACAAGAAAACTTCTCACACACTCTACCACAACAAACCAAACTACATCTCTTCTCTACCTCACATTTCCATGTCATGTACTAGGCATACCTCCCAGTCCCCAATCCTGTCCTCTTGGCCCTGTGCTACTGTATCATTGCACTCTGATAGCTTCCACCTTGCATGTTCCACCCACACCTTGTCTCACTGTATCATTGCATATGCCCGGCACTTTGCCACTGTCTCTATCCTATTATCTGTCTATCTGTCTCTCTCCTTTTCTTGTACTTCCCTCAGGTTGGGTAACCATGTATTTCCTTTGCGGTAGTGCACCTGTTTCTGTCTTCATTCCTGATCTCTCTCTCTCTCTCTCCGGCTGAGTAACCTTGTACATCCTCTACAGCAAGACCCCTGTTTCTGTCTCTCTGCCTCACTATAACCTTTCATCATCCGACACAAGATCACCTCCTCCAATGCTCCTTCTCCCCTCGAAAGAGCTTTTTTCTCTCTATCTTGCAAGTACTTAGTGACCCTGTCTGCAGGTACAAGTACCAACTAAAAAGCACTAAGTCCATTCTGCTGAGTGGTTGGTGTTAGGAAGGGCGTCTAGCTGTAAAAATCCTGCCAAAACAGTTACAGAAGTCTGGTGCAGGCTTCTACCTGGCTGGTTCTTCTTCTCAAACCATCCCACCCATACCAGCATGGAAGGTGGATGTTAAATGATGACGACGACGATGATGATGATGAATGAGCCTAAATTATAATAAAGTCAAAGCTGTAAATAATCAGAGTAACAAAATTGACAGATATAATCTTCCACACATACTTGGTGCATTACAATGTTTCAACATCTTAACAATAGCAATGGTTAAATCGTATAACTTAAGTTGTGGTAGCATTAATAGTTGAACTTTTAGTAGATTCTTTTTTGAAATTTTATTAATGTTCTTATTCTATTACAGGACATCGTTATAAATTGAGACAATCATGCAAAGCACCCATAAGTATTGCCAAAGTACTGTGGTAGACCAGTAGAAAAAAATCACTTAATACCAGTGATTCTCAACCAGGGCTCATATGGCCCCTGAGGGTCCATATAAGACTTTTGGGGGTCCATGCAATGAAATAGTAAATTGGGGATCCACAACAGTATTTAAAGGGCCCCTGAAAAAGTTTTGCTTTAGATGCATATATTGGTATGTATTGCAAGAAACAGTTAGGTTTCTTTCTCTAACATCTCACACAGTTCAACTTACACAAGTTAATGTGTGAAAAACAAAATAGGAATTTTGTAAGAAGCTTCTATAAAACTACATTCTAAATATTGAATGGCTATGGGGGTCCACCAGAATAAAATAGTCATCAAAAGTGTTCACAAATTAAAAAAAAAAATGGTTGAAAACCCTCGCTTTATACTATCTAATTTGGACTTAGTTTGAATTTTGCAATTGTTGATCTAATATTTCATGACAAAACAAGGATCAACTGAACTGAATGTGTTATTATTCATCCTTTACATAAAAAAGCAACACCAAAGAAACCCAATCTAATACTTTAAGAATAATTAATTAAATAGGCGGTCCTCTGAGATTCTTTCCATATTTATTCACCTAAATATATCCTCATGCATGTGTGTGTGTATGTATGTATGTATGTATGTATGTATGTATGTATGTATGCATGTATATATAATATCCTCTACTAAACATCAAATACATATATAATTATACACGTACACATGTGACACATGTGCCTCTGATATATTTTTATGAATACAGATATACAACTACATATATGAATACACTACACACACACACATACATGAATGGACAGACAGATACATAAATAGTAAAATGCATATTCAGAAATGTACTGATTTGTAAATTTGTATGTGGCTGTTCAAATGCACATGTGTGTGTGTGCGTTTGTGTGCGCATAATCTCGTGCAGACATTTAACACACGCGCACACACACACACACACAAATACGTACACACATATATGCATATATATATATATATATTAGGAAGACATTAGTTCAGAATAAAAATGCATAAAGAATGAAAGTACATTAAAAGACATCTTTGCTAAAGTGCCAAGCCCATTAAAAAAAAAAAAAGAATAAAGAAGTAGCTATTACTTTTGCTTTTCTCTGCTGTTTGATGTGGGTTATTTATTTATCCAAAGAGCTGGAATATCGATCTTAACTTAAATGGTTCTGGCAATAAGGAGGCTGAAATTTAACTAGTGTAATGAGATGGTGGTGGTGGTGGGGAAACATTATAACCTTTAGATTGAAATGAACAGAACATGGTTTGTATATGATGATGATGATGATGATGATGATGATAGCTGACAGATTTCTAACATATCATTTAAATTAGGTAAGCCACTTTTTGATTTGGTTGATTTGTTGAGAAACTATCCTATCAAACAATGACATATACCAAGACACATCAATATCATGCTTGATACCATTTAAAATATCCACAATGCTCTATCAGTTTCCTATGCTTACCATTTTGTGATAATATGCAAATGTTCAAATTTTCCACCAAGAAAAAGAAGAAAAAAAAAATAAAAAAAAGAAATTAGAATATGCTAAAAGCAAATCTGTTAGAATTACTGAGTATTTTAAAAGAAATTAAATATCTTTATAGCTAGAGCAATTACATTTTTAGCATAGTTGAATATTTTGATCTAAAATTAAAAACAAAAATGTAATATATAACAAGAAGTAATATATAACAAAAATATATAATGAAAAGCATTTCTAGTTTAGTAATTACCATAATGTTGTCAAAACTTTGGAAAAGTTCTTCAGTAAAGTTCAGTTTATTTTTAGACATTACTGTTTAATTATAAATGCACTATTGAGTCTCATGACATAATACATACCAAATAGTTGAGTTGGTGACAGAAGGAATGTATAACTACTTTTATTTAGTTTGGTACCTAATGGGATTAGCTTTTATCTTTTACTTGCTTCAGTCATTGGATTGCAGCCATGCTGGAGCACCACTTGAAAGTGTTTTTCATCAAACAAATCTAACTCAATACTTAATATTTAAGTCAGGAACATATTTTGTTGTTCTCTGATGCTGAAATGTTAAGTCACAGGACCTTAAACAAACAAACACACACACACACACACACACAAATGTATATGAAGTGTGTTTTTGTGTGTTCGTTTATGTCTCTGTAACCTAGCTGTTCAGTATCAGAGACCAGGCATGGCTGTGAGGTAAGAAGGTTACTTCCTAACCACATGGTTTTGGGTTCAGTTCCACAGCATAGCACCTTGGGCAAGTGTCTTCTACTATAATCTTGGGCTGACCAAATCCTTGTGAGTGGATTTGGTTGACAGAAAGCAGCCCACTAAATATGTGTGTGCCTTTGCGTCCATGTTTGTCCCCCACCATTGCTTGACAACTGGTGTTGGTGTGTTTACAACCCTGTAACTTAGACAATTGGCAAAAGAAACTAATAGAATAAGTAACAGGTTTACAAAAAAATAAGTACTGGGTTGATTCATTCTACTAAAAGTTCTTCATGGCAGTGCCCCATCATCAAACACCCAGCAGAGTGGACTGAGTGCTTTTTACATGGCACGAGCACAGGTGAGATCAGTTTTGGAACGGTTTTCACAGCTGAATGCCCTTCCAAATGCCAACCACTTAACAGTCAGACTGGATGCTTTTATCTACTAAATTTACTCACAAGGTATTGGTCAGCCTAGGGCTATAGTAGAAGACACTTACCCAAGGTGCCATACAGTAGCACTTAACCGGAGACCATGTAGTTGCAAAGCAAGATTCTTATCCACACAGCAATGCCTGGGATTGCATTTGAAGAGAAGGCTTGCCATGGCAAAGTCGTGCTCATTCATAGAGTGAGTGTGTGTGTAAGTGTGTGTGTGTGTGTGTGTGCATGCGTGCGTGCATGACTGTGCGTGTGTGTGTACACTACAGCCTGAGATTGAAGACATACCCAAATGCACGATCTCTATGTTTCTGGCATTAATGAAAGAGAGAGGCAAGTTGTAGCCATAGAGAAATTAGGAGAGAAGTTCTCTCAGATGTAAACTGACATCTACTGAATTTAAATAATGTTTAGTTTAAGCAATGAAAAAGTTGCAACGTCAACAGTAGTAACATCACCATTAACAACAATATGAGACAATTAACCTATTAAGGAAATAGCAGTAACATATCCCTTAAATCTCACTGATTTGGAAAATGGAAGTACACTTTAGGTAATGCAGTCCAAGACATAGTTTTGAAAAGATGGGATGGTCATAGCTAGGAATGATTTTCATCATAAATCTGCTCAATCAAGGTTAGGGAACAAGAGCCCTCAAATGAATGGGCATGGGTAGTAGTATTGAAGGAGGAGGCTTTGTGCCAAGTGAAGAGAGGTTAGGGTATCATAGAGGGACAGAAATAGGTGCCTTGCAGTAGGGGAGATACATGGTGACCCCAATTAGAAAAGGAGAGAGAGAGAGAGAGAGAGAGAGAGAGAGAGAGAGAGAGAGAAGGTGGTGAAGAAGATGAGTCAAAGCGTAACCTCAAGTTACAAGGAGGTATATATAAGTGAATTCTAAAAGAAGGTTATCAATATGAAGGAACTACTGGGTTGAATATACATATATTACTAAGGTAAGGTGGCAAGCTGGCTGAATTGTTAGCATGTCGGGCAAAATGCTTAGTGGTATTTTGTCTGCTGTTATGTTCATTCCGCTGAGGTCAACTCTACCTTTCATCCTTTTGGAGTTGATATATTAAGTACCAGTGAAACACTGGGGTTGATGTAATTGACTTAACCCTCCACTGCAAAATTTCAAGCCTTGTGCCTTCAGTAGAAAGGGTTATTAATTAAGATGATACAGGAAAAATTATGAGAAATTCAGGATGTTTCTTCTCTGTCTTTAACTGGTAAAACATGAAGCAAGAATACTTGTAAGCAAGGAGTTTGTATGAAGTATGGTTTGAAATGTATTGTTAAACTTACCATAGATCTGTTTATACTTATTTCTATGAGCAATCCAGGTTCCAAAATGAAAAGCCATATTTTCTTTTTAATCAAAAATATCAAAGAATATCTAAATATCAAAAAATAGGTTTCAAAGTCCTTAAAATATATTTATTTCTGATCATATTTTATAATCAATGTGACAGCTAATTTCTCTGTAATTTTAAAGTCTGTACATTATTTCAATGATTTTAGTGACAACATTCCAATTCTTTTCAGTGTTTATATTTTATATGACTTCACCATTCATTGAGTATTCTACACTTGAAATAATTTACATCTGGACTTTTATTTTCTTAATCAATATGGATCTCTAGTGCCTTCTTTAGAGAAACAAAATTATTGCAACAAATACCAAAATAGAGAAAAAACAAACAAAAAACAAAACAAACAAAATAGTTCTCTTCATTCAGAGAACTGCTTTGTTATTTGAAAATTTTGTTACATATTTTAAAACTAAGCTAACTTTAGTGACATGTCTTGATATTCAAATCCTCATTATTGCAAAATTGCATCAAGGAGAAGGGGTTTACTGTTCAGAACAAAGAAATACAGAATCTTATAATGCCTAAATTATCAAGATGCATAAAAAAGTGGCTGGCATGAGAAAAAGTTCATGAGAGGAGCCGGACACATTTTAATATCTCTATGTGACTATATACTGGTTGCGTACCCACGACTTTTTGCACATTCCATCTGCAAATTATGAATATTATTGTAATGTAACTCTGAGCTTTCTGAAACAGCTGTTGAGTTAAGAAATTATGTATTTTCTTCTCAGTATTCTGTATTTTTTATACTCTATGTAAATATATTTGAGTATATATCTATGTATATGTATGTATGTGTTTATCTTTCTGAATATATGTGGGTATATGTATGTGTGTGTGCACATGTATATATATGTGTTAAGCCTAATTGTGTTTATCTGCATTGTATTTCCATATCAGCTTATCTTGGATTTCTTTTATAGCCCTTTTTGATGCCATGGACCAAGTCCTGGATGAAGAATTCAGAGCTTAAGTCCAAAAACATTTGAGCACTACTATGGGTTTTCTATACTGAACATATCTAGCTCTCCCCTATTTTCTGTGTGTGTGCGTATATATATATATATATATATATATATTCATTCACACATGTATGTAAATATTTTTTTCTTTCAATCATGGGACAGTGCCATACAGAGTTTGAAGGGTCCTAAATAAACAAAGCCTTGTGAGAGAATTTGGTAGACAATAATTAAAAAAAGCCCATCATATATGTATGTAGTGTATGCATGCATATCTTTTTTATAACATTTGGCTAAAAGAAATATAGCACATTATATTCTCTCTGCTTTGATAAAACTGTTACAATAATAAATTTAAAAACAAACAAAACATATCTCCTCTAAGATATTTTCTGAAAGTCAAGTTGCAATTATTCTAAAGTATAATTTAGCTCTCTTAATTTCAATATGATATGAAATTTCCTCAGAATGATAAAAAAATAAACAGTAAAAACAAATGCAAAATGAAAAAAGACAAACCAAAAATCAAAAATATAAATATCATCTATTACTAGAATCTCAAAAACAAAATGAAAGAAAATAGTCCAAATTAAGAAATCTTACAAACAATTTGGAGAAAATTTTCAATGAACGAAAATTAGAAATAAATTGTTGCCCTCAAGTACTTTTAATTTCCTTGCTCTGACAAAACCATTTAAGATATTAGTGACAAATTACTCAGTGTTTGCAGACCAAATCCATTTTGATTACTTCATTTTAGATTGATAGCAAATGAAAGACAGTATTGTACTCATAAGAAAGTAACACTAATATTGATGCTAAGAGAACATTAGGAATGGAGTATTTGTAACAGTATAATATCACCCATTTCTGTGAATAGAACAAAATAAAAGACAGAGAAAGAAAGGAATTTGGGTTATAAAAGTAATATATTTGTTTATATTTATGTATGCATGCATACAAACATAATTACATACATATATAGAGAAACTATGTATTTATGGTATCTTTATTTATTATGTGAATTCTTCCTTTAAAGAAGGAGCAGAATAATAACAAAGAAACAACATTCCAACACTGGAATTCAGACAACAACAATGGTGGGGAGTCACATGTTGAACTTTAAATTGTCTTGCATATTTTTACTGTTCCACTTACAGACTTCATTTTCAAAATGCATATTGAGATCTTTACCAAGTGAAATTCTCCAAGAAAATGTTTTCAATAAAATTGTAGAATTCTATTCATAAAGTTATAATTCAATAATAACAATGTTAGATGAAAAGTCTCCAGTTTTGTTAGCATGTTGTTCGATAATGTTAAATTAAAAGGTCTATAGTTTAAATTAAATTAAAAGGTCTAAAGTTTTGTTGGCATGTTGTTCAATTTCTTTCATAATGATTTTCACTTAAACTGATTAGAACCATAATTTGGAAGTGATTTGCATACTTCCTTTCAGGTGGAAAGAAGAGACCTCAAGTTATCAACCTATCTTTTACCAGAAACTCAACTATTGCAACTATCAATGAAAAGTAGATCTGATGCTATTGTGGAGGAGAATATGTGTGTGCTGTGTGCAAGAAGTGAGATGGGTGGGGGGAAACTCAATCAGACACCTCATGGGTAAAGAACACAGGTACAAATTCTTGGTAGGTAACAATACTGGTTTAGGTGAAGTCAGCAAACTGGTGGTGGAGAAATGGAGAGATAACATAACTGAAATAACTAGATTATGCAACAGAATAATTAAGCTACGATTAGTTAAAGATAAAATAACATTAACTGTTATCTCTACTTATGCTTCACAATTAAGACTGACTGATGAGCAAAAGGACTATTTTTATGAGCCTCAGTTGGAAACCCTCTGAATAACAAGTGACAATGGAATTATCTTAGATGGACTTCAATGGATAAGTTAGGCAGTCACGTGATAGCAACCCTGGAGTACATAGTGGTTATATACATACATACATACATATATATATATATATATATATACTTATAGTTCTAGGAATGAGGAAGGGTCATGGCATCTGGAATTATGTGACTCAGATGAACAAACCATCTGCAACAAGAAATTCAAAAGACCAACCAGCCACTTGATCACCTTCTGATCAGTTGAAGATGCAACCTGTCCACGAAGCAAGATTGATAAATAGTTGTGAATACTGAATCTTTCTCTGGTGAAGAATATATCCCACAACATAGGCTAGTCATTAGTGACTTCAGAATAAGAGCTAGACAGACTGAGTAACAATAGACATTCTGGAGAAGGAAGATGTAGAAACTGAAATATCATTTTGGTAAATACATATTGAGAGTGATTTCAAATGATGTATTTGATGAGTTGGAGGAAACCTATAACACAGAGAACAATTGGGAGTTTCTATAGCTGAATGTACTGAAAGTTACAGGCTAGACTAGTACTATAGATAGAGCCAAAAAGCTAAAAGGGAGGTCAGGAAAGAATGGAACAAAAGGCCAAAAAAATAAAAAATGTCAAGTATAGTGAAGCATTCCAGGTAGTGGTGGTTCACCAAGGATCAGTTCTCAACCCCCTCTTGTTCATCATAGTCTTCCAGACAATAACAGGTGAATTCAAGACAGGCTGCTCCTGTGAGCACTTCTATACTGATGACCTTGCTCTAATAGCCGAGTCACTACCAGAACTAGAGAAGATGTTTCAGGTGTGGAAGCAAGGTCTAGAATCGAATGGCCTTTGAGTCAATCTAGCAAAAACCAAAGTCTTAGTAAGTAGGAAGGAAGACAAATCACAAATCCCTTCAGGTAGATGGCCCTGCTCAATCTGTAGAAAAAGATGTACTTGGAAACATAACTATGGACACATAAGAGGTGCAGCAATATCAAAGGAAAGTTAACCAGGAAGATAGTTTTTGTGTGTGGCAGATGCACAGGGGGAAAAATAGAAATAGTTGATAGCTTCCGTTAGCTAGGTGAGCAAGTCAGTAGCTGGTGTGGATGCTCTGAGAGCGTAGTTGCTAGAATAAGAATTAGCACTGTTGGTAACAAAAGGCCTCTCGCTCAGAGTGAAAGGTAGACTGTATGATGCATGTGTGTGAACAGTCATGCCACAGGGCAGTGAAACATGGTCTGTGACTGCTGAGGACATGTGTAGTCTAGAAAGAAATAAAGCTACTGTGCACTACTGGATGTGTAATGTCAGTGTGCATACACAACAGAGGGTAAGCACCCTGAAAGGAAATTTGGAGATAAGAAGCACCAGATGTGGAGTGCAAGAGAGACAAGTGCACTGGTATGGTCACGTGTTGCCTATGGACACATGTTTGAAGAAGTGTCACACCCTAACAGTGGAAGAGGTAGACCCAGGAAGACATGGGATGAGGTGGTGAAGCATGACCTTTGTATGTTGGGCCTCACTGAGGCAATGACAAGAGACCGAGACCTTTGGAGATATGCTGTGCTTGAGAAGACTTGGCAAGCCAAGTGGGATAGTAGCCATGGTCGATGCCAGTGTCGCATAACCGGCCTGTTTAAAAGTACCCTTCAATTGTCGTGCAATATGCTGCGCTTGAGAAGACCTGTTGAGTCAAGTGAAATTGTAGTTGTGGCTGATGCTAGTGCTGCCTGACTGGCACCCATGCCTGTGGCACAAAATCAGCACCATTTAAGCGTGGCTGATGCCAGTGCTACCTGACTGGCTCCCGTGCCGATGGCACATAAAAAGCACCCATAATGCTCTTGGAGATGTTGGTGTTAGGAAGGGCATCCAACAGAAAAGATTGGAGCCTGGTGCATCCTCCTGGCTTGCCAATCCTTGGTTAAACCATCCAACCCATGCCAGCATGGAAAGCAGATGTTAAACGATGATGATGATGATGATGATGATGATATAGTCAAATTGAATATTAAAACTTGAACAAACAACTGAACATTAAAAACAGCAAAAACAAAACAACAGGAGGATGGAATGTATTAGTTTAATGCTCTGGAAAGGTAGAAAGAAGAGTAGGTTTTTTAACATTTTGAGCATAGCTCTTCATCAGAAAAGAAAATGTAAAAGTCCAGAGAATGAAAAATTTCATGAAAAGCATGTTTGTGGTTACATGGTAAGCTTATATGTATAGCTTCTGAAATTGGTATTATGAATGACATGGTATTATGCTCAAAGAAGAGTCCTCAATAAATTATGTTGAGTAAATATATATTATCAGAGTATTAAGTTAACTGTTTTACCATTATTGGAAACGCATTAAATTTAAACACTACATATTCACATATGTGTGTCTATGTGCATGCATGCAAGGACATGCATACTCATACATAACTGACAAGTCTATAACTAAAGATGACGAAGCTGAAGGGAGATATAAAGTTAAATGATGGTTTGCTTTTATTTTTATTATTATTAATGAAAATAAGAATAATTTATTAATAGGAGGGATGAACGTTATTTTCTTCCTCTTTATGCTGTTTGTAATTAACAATTATGTAATAATCAATATATAAAGATATAAGCAGAGTCTAATAAATAAGACATCAAAGAAGTTTAGACTTAACATGTTTCACATGTGGAGTTCCCTCCTAATCAGTAGTAGAAGAGATGTTAGTGGTGTTGGTGGTTGTAGAAGTACAGTTGTGTTAGAGTAGTTGGGTTAATTAAAGATTCCAGAAATGTCTCAAATTCACAACTAATATGAGACTGATAAAAAGTTACTCATTTGTACTTATTGATTATACACATAACATAGGTGCTGATATATATATATATATATATATAGGAAAATGTGTTGGAACCCCACCTCTTTTGTTAATAAGCTTGCTTCTTCTTCCTAACTATGTAGTTTCAGGTTCAGTTCTACTGTGTAACACCATGGGCAAATGTCTTCTACTATGGCCCCAGGCTGACCAAAGCCTTGTGAATGAGTTTGGTAGACAGAAACTTAAAGATGTTCATTGTGTGTGTGTGTGTGTGTGTGTGCACGCGTGTGCATGTGTATGCATGTGTGTGTGTGTGTATACATATTATAAGTAAAAAGAAATGGTATTTCTGATAATATAAGAATGCGGATAAAACTGATCAATTAAGCTTCTGGATTAATGAATCATTATTTATTATATAAGAAAACAATAAAAATGGATTTGATATTTCTGTCTGGTGCAAGAATACATCATCATCATCATCATTTAATGCTCACTTTTCTATTCTTGCATGGGTTGGACAGAATTTGGTGAGGTAAATTTTCTATGGTTGGATGCCCTACCTGTTGCCAACTCTAATCTGTTTCCAAGTAAGATAATGATTACCCTAAACCAGACATGTTTACATGTTTCCATGGAAGATTGGAAATGAAGGACATTACATGCATGATGGAGACACTCATTTACAACTATCATGAGATGTCAAGGAAATGAGACAGTTACATATACAGATACATTCACGCATATATATATATATATATATATATATATATATATATATATATATATATATATATATATATAAAATAATAATAATAATAATAATGATAATTCTATAGGCACAAGGCCTGAAATTTTGGAGGAGGGGACTAGTTGATTACATCAACACAAGTGCTCAACTGGTACTTAATTTACTGACCCCAAAAGGATGAAAGGCAAAGTTGAACTCAGAATGTAAGGACAGAAAAAATGAAGGACATTGCTTGCAATGATGGTGACCTCAGCAGAATTTGAACTCAGAACATAAAGATGGACAAAATGCCTCTAAACATTTTGTTTGGCAAGCTAATGATCCTGTCAGCTCACTGCCTTATTATAATGATGATGATGATGATGATGATGATAATAATAATAACAACAATAATTCAGGAGGGACAAACAAGAGTGTCTAATAATTGATGTAGCAGTACCAGGAGATCAACATATCATGAAAGAAAGAGAAAAAGTCGATAAATATGGAGATCATAGTCCATATTCCTGAGATGATTACAGTACAGTCCATAGTATCCATGGACATCGGGCAGATCATAGTTCATTTCTTCAGGTGATTTCGTACTAAGTTTGGAAGTAATGAATTTATAAATGAAGGATGTTGATTAATTTTCACTAATCAAATGGTTGACTGGGGTATGTGGGCAGTTCTGTGAGTATTTGGTAGGGAGGAATAGAAGATGATGGAAAGAAAGAATGGAATGGTAATGATAAAGGAGAGGGAGGAGTGTGTGGTGATATTGGCATTTTTGGCCTACAACTCACAAGGCATTGATTGGCCCAGGGCTATAGTAGAAGAGATGTTTGTCTAAGATGCTATGCAGCAGAACTGAACCTGAAACCATGTGATTGGGAAGCAAACCTTTTACACACCCAGCCACACCTGTACCTATACACACATAGTTAAAAAAAACCCAAGAAACAAAATGGACATCCACTTGAATTACACTGTAATTTACATGCAAAAGGAAATTCAATTGTAAAACAACAAAATTTGTAGACTGTTCAGTGCATGTTAACACGGAAAGTAGATTAATTTTCTCTTTAATCCATTTTTACTTTTTATATATGCAAGACAGAATTACTAAAGAAAAAGAGGTAACACTAATGGTGTTCAAATACCATACAGTCAGAGTAAATGCTCTGTAAGTGGAATTGGCTTGCCAATTTTGATTCCTAGTTAACTCAATTGCATTTTGAACACACTTTTTACTCCATACCCAATACCACTTTCCCTAATGCATCATTCAGTTTAATACCATCACCCAGTCCTTAGTTGCTTTTAGTAAAATTTGCTCTGTAGTAGGGATTTAGATGAAAATCTCTAGGTTCTCTCTCTATCTATATTTTTTTTGCAGGTATTGACCACAGGCCAGGAATTGGGTGTAACAATTTCTTCTAATTCCCTCTCTATACATGCATGCATGTATGTATGTATATGTATGTATGTATGGATGGATGGATGGATGGATGGATGTATACAGCATCTCACAGAAGTATGTACACCCCTAAAAATTTTCAGTAAAATTGCCATTATTCTGATAATATCAAAGGAAATCAATTGAAATTACTGAATAAAATATATTATACATGCAAACATTATACAAATTTGGAACACAAAACAATAAACATTTTCAAAGTTATGAACGAAATATTAATTTTCAAATGATTCAAAAATATGTACACCGTAAAGGATTATTTGCTATATTCAATATTTGGTGTGACTACCCTTGCTTTCAATGACTGCATTAAGTCTCCTGGGCATAGAGTTGACTAAATTTCCACATATAACCAATGAAATCGATCTCCATTCATCCTGAATGATGTCTTTCAACTGTGTTACATTGTAGGGATTTTTCTCCCCAACATTCCTTTTCAAAACACCCCACAGATGTTCTATTGGGTTTAAATCAGGTGACATGGTAGGCCAAGGCAATATCTTTACCTTTTTATCTGATAAAAACTTAGTTGTCATCTTTGAAGTGTGTTTAGGGTCATTATCATGCTGGAACAGGGAATGTCTTCCTCGTTCCTTGATGCTTTTCAAAATTGTTTTCTGCAATACGTCACAATAAAACCTTGAATCTATTGTTCTCTTAATAAATATGAGTCTTCCCACACCAGCCACACTCATGCATCCTAAAGCATAACACTTCCACCGCCGTGTTTCACAGTAGGTATGGTGCATTTGTCGCTATTATCTTCACCTGGTCATTGCTATACTCATTTAATACCATGTGACCCAAACGAGTTGATTTTAGTCTCAGCAGAAAAAAGAATTTTAGTCCAAAACTCCTTCCCCTTACTCACATAGATTTCAGCAAAAGAAAGACAACTTGATTTATGGCTAGTAGTGAGGAGAGGCTTCTCACGAGGAATGCATCCATGAAGACCACACTGATTCAAACTTCAGCAAACTGTTTGGGCAGATACACTCTTTCCCCTAACAGAAGACACTTCTTGGGCCAAAGATGAAGCGGTACGATGCCTGTCGTCCATCATGGATATGGCATATATCATGCGCAGTTAAAATAGAAAAATGACTAGGACAATGCTTATTGCTTAGCCGTCCAGTAGCTTTGTACTTCTGAATTACTTTGGCAACTGTGTTTATACAAATATGCATTTGTTTGCTTATTAACCACTCTTGTGTAAATTAAATTAATTTTTTTCAAATCTTCAGACAATTCTTTTCCTTTCCGTGCCATTTTAATCACAATGAAGATTGTCACCATGGTACACAAATCAGAATTCCTGCAGATGCAATAACAATGACCAGTGCAAAAATGTCAAGAGAAATAAGTTATTAGAATTGAAATTATCAGTAATATCTGAATTTAGTAAAAAAAGTGGATAAAATATTGAATATAGCAAATTTCCTTTAGGGTGTACATATTTTTGTAATGTTTGAACATTAATATTTCATTCATATCTTTGAAAATGCTTATTATTTTGTTTTCCAAATTTGTATAGTGTTTGCATGTATAACATATTTTATTCAGTATAAATTTCATATGATTTCCTTTGATATTATCAAAGTAATGGCAATTTTACTGAAATATTTTAGGGGTGTACATACTTCTGTGAGATACTGTGTATATATAATGTAAAACATTATCAGTAACACATACATAGTGCATGTGTTTTGTTTATGTGACAATTTGCTGCAGGACTGTGTCCTGGGAAAGCTCCCTACACATTGCTGAATGTTAAAAAGTACTGAATGTCTCAGACCAGGTGAGGAAACTTGCCCCAAGGTGAGCAAGTATGATAGATATTGATATTTCGCTATTATTGTGGCTCTTCACCACCATGTACTCAACATACATTGAAACAAAGTGAATCACTTGTCTGGGACATATATGCAAATAGTGAAGAATCTATTTGCTGATGTGCTGTGGAGTAGCACATATGAAACAAAATTCAATTTTGAAATGAAGCAGCCCCCCCCCCTCACACTCTCTCTCTCTGTCTATATATATATATATATATATATACACGCATCTCTTTTACTTGTTTCAGTCATTTGACTGGGGCTATGCTGGAGTACCGCCTTAAAGGGTCTTAGTTGTAGAAATTGACCCCAAGACTTCTTCTTTCTAAGCTTAGTACTTATTCAATCAATCTCTTTTGCCAAACCGCTAAGTTACAGGAGGATGTAA
>NC_068986.1:39238975-39240511 GCF_001194135.2 Octopus bimaculoides
AAAGATTTGGATGGCCTGAGGCCATAGTTCCATATTTGCCCAAGGTGCCACACAGTAGGACTGAACTCAGAACCATGTGCTTGGAAAGCAAGCTACTTACCACACAGCCATGCTTGTGCCTACATACACATGTATGTAGGTGCAGATGTGGATGGGTGATAAAGAATCTTGCTCTTCTCATTGTTTGTTTACATCTGACGTCTTGGATATGAAACATCGTAACAAAAACCAGTGCTGGCAATAATTTCTGTAGAAAACCTTGGGCAGATGTCTTCTACTATAGTGCCAGGGTGACCAAAGCCTTGTGTTGGATTTAGTAGACAGAAACTGAAAAAACCTTGATGCATGTATGATGTATGTGTGTGTGTGCATGTGTTTCTGTGTGTGTAAGCTTGTGTGTGTGCTTGTATGGACCCTTATTTAGGCATTATGTGATGGTTAAGCATTACCATTACACAAGCAAGGTTGTTCATTTCTTGTCAGTCATGAAAAACATGTCTAACTGTATGAAAATATAACATTGCTTGGAAACAGGTGAGAACTGATAATGGGAAGCACATCTAAATGTAGAAAATCTACCTCAACCAATTCCGTACTGAAAATTGAAACCAATACAAAAATAGAAGAACAATGGGTATACATTTCTTTATAGTAGGTCTACTATTTTCATTAAGTTTAATTTTGTTGGTTTCATCAGAGAACTCTTTGTAATTAATATTTCTTTTCAGAAACCATAATCAGTTTTCATAATCAAGACTTCTTAAGATGTCTTTAATATTCATTTTCTAAATTAGAACACAATATTAAAACCTAGAAATTTATGTATTAATCTTTCGGAACAAGTGATTTTACAACTAAATCCCATCTATTTTGGAACAAGTGATTTTACAACTAAATCCCATCTCTACCTCTATTAACCCACTTATCTCTAATTTTACCAAGGTAAATTGAGGGTAATTAATATAATGACTGTAAGGCTCACAGTCAAGACATGATTCTGAGTTGCTTAGCATCTTACTAGCCTCACTGACTATTCATGAAAAAAATTTGGCAGATACTAAACAAAAACACATCTGAAGTAATTTCCAAAATAATGACACTGCAACAAATTTTTCTGACAATCCAATGACAGAGCTTATTTGCAGTCGCTTGATTTGCTAGAAATAACAGCCAAATTTTCCTCAAATCACACCCATCGTCGTCGTCGTCGTTTAACGTCCGCTTTCCATGCTAGCATGGGTTGGACGATTTGACTGAGGACTGGTGAAACCAGATGGCTACACCAGGCTCCAATCTGATTTGGCAGAGTTTCTACAGCTGGATGCCCTTCCTAACGCCAACCACTCAGAGAGTGTAGTGGGTGCTTTTACGTGTCACCCGCACGAAGGCCAGTCAGGCGGTACTGGCAACGGCCACGCTCATCTCGCTCGAGAAACCTCATGTGTCACCCGCACAAGAGCCAGCCCAGGGGCACCGGCAACGGTCTCGCTCGAAAGAATTCATGTGTCGCCCGCACATGAGCCAGTCCAGGGGCAC
>NC_068986.1:39241089-39244826 GCF_001194135.2 Octopus bimaculoides
TTTCATGTGTCGCCCGCACATGAGCCAGTCCAGGGGCACTGGCAACGATCTCGCTCGAAAAACCTCATGTGTCACCCGCACAAGAGCCAGCCCAGGGGCACCGGCAACGATCTCGCTCGAAAAGCCTCATATGTCACCCGCACAAGAGCCAGCCCAGGGGCACCGGCAACGGTCTCGCTCGAAAGAATTCATGTGTCGCCCGCACATGAGCCAGTCCAGGGGCACTGGCAACGATCCCGCTCGAAAAATTTCATGTGTCGCCCGCACATGAGCCAGTCCAGGGGCACCGGCAATGATCCAGACATACACTGGGTAATGTGTTGGTAAGTGTACTGTGCCTGAGAAAAATATTGGCTGGCCATGGCTGGAACACAGTATTTTAAAAATATTTTGTTGCAATTATTGAACCATGACATCATAGGTTGAGAGTTTCTAACAAACTTATCACTAGTTCACTGCAATGCTGATGGTGAGAGTAACTTGAGGCAGAACAAATATCACAAAGAACTTTGTTAAACTACTCCTACTTTTTTTCTGTTATCTTGCTGTTACGTACATCCTTTATCAATATAAAACTAATAAATGAATGATAGGTAGATAGATGGATGGATACATACATACATACATACAGCAGGGTTTTGCACATTTTCCCATTTACCAAATTTCACCAACAAGATAAAGGTTAACCTAAAGCTTTTGTAGTAAACATGAATGTGCATGGCCTAGTGGTTAAGGTGCTGCTCTCACAATCATAAGATCATAATTTAAATTTCTGGATTAAATGTTGTTCTTGAACAAAACACTTCATCTCATGTTACTCTGTGATCACTTCAACACATTTAGGCAACACCAATTCGATGGAGGGTGAGCTAATATACAGCACATACACACATTTAATCTCTATAAAGAAATCATTTGCGAAGGTTGTTTAACAAGAAATTGCAGAATTGTCTTTCTTGGACTACAATCATAATAGTAAACACTTGTTCAAGATGTTTTCCAGTGGAATCAAACATGGAATGTTGTAGTTACAAAGCAAACTTTAATACGTGATTAACACTTTTATTGCAGAAATCAGATATCTCTATTCAAAATTTCATTACCCTCAACTGTGAAAAGTAGGTTTATTATACCAATTCATCTTTTGTTGAGGAATGTCATGTTTGAAATTATTTTTTGTTGAGTTATGTCAAGTTTACTGCAGAAAACACCAATTCTAATTTTTGGTAGATTTTTAGCATTATTACTGAAATAACTGTATAATTTAATTTTGCAGTTAGAGGGTTAATGGCCATGCATGTGCTGATAAATCTGTTTGGTCAGGACTGACCTACACAACAATTACACCTTTCTTATAAGAGAAAGCAATTATAAAAGTGTTAATGACAAGTCCATGACTTAGACCTAATGATCAACTGTATTTCTGAGAGCCAATGTTTAGACACGAAACTGCCATTAACACAATGCAGAAATTTCTTTAAATGTGAGCAAGCTGTAATCATTATTTACAATGTAAATATCTATCAGACACTTCTTCTTCCTTTATTTAAAAAAAACAAATTAGAAAATGAATTCATCTGAAATCAGGACAGACTTATACACTTGGTAAAATTCTCCCCAAAAGACACCTTTTCTAATTGAAATATATGTCACGTGTTTGAAGACCCAAATCTTTGAACGCATTCTGAATTTAGCTTAATAGTGAGTTGTAATTAGATTTTAAAATAGATTTTAGCGACTAAAAGCATTTATCTTATTGTAGCATAATGTTATATTTGAACAATAAATGTCTCTGCTTTTAACAATCACTCTCATTTTTAAAAAACTTTTTCTTTTACTTGTTACAGTCATGGGAGTGTAGCTATGCAGGGACACCACCTTGAAAGATATAGTTAAAGAAATCGACCATGGTTCTAATTTGTTTTAAGTCTGTCACTTACTACTATATCCATCTCTTTTGCTGAACTGTGAAGTCATGAGTACACTACTGAACCAACACTAGTTGCCAAGTAAAGAAAGCCAGTGTTGAAGGTTAGAAGTATGTGCACAGAATAAAGCACAAAAAAGATAGAAAAGTGAACATTAAAGGAGTCATAAAGAGGAAAGGGTGCATAAGCATATTATTAGTAGTGTTGGTGAATTTTGGGAAGCATTGAAGTTTTGAAAGGTGCAGTGTCCTGAAGCTAACAGCCAATGTAAGCACTTTATTCTATGCCTCAACAATTCCAGGTGTGAAAAAATGTCCCCAAAAGTCATGGGTGCTGCACTGTTTTGATTTTATATGCATCTTCACATGTGGTAGAGATACTGAATTGAAAAAGGTGACCAAAGTTGTTGTTGGAAGGACGGTGGATAATCTTGTGGGTTTCTAACAAGTCAGTAACTAGATGCTGAAACTTTGCCCAGAGAAGTAATACATTCAAAATATGGAAAGTGATTGACATAGGCATTTGTTTGACTGTATGTCTCTGTACAGCCCCCAGTAGATCGATATTCTGGACAAGATGGGGGTTCCTGATAGAAGATGCAAACTGTAAGTGTGGATGCACCATATCCATATACAGCTTTATCTACATAACTGGTGAATGACTGACAAATGTCTTACTGAATGATGCTTAGATACCTTTGGCCTTTTTGGTGATTTTAGAAATGTAGTTTGTCCAACGTAGATCATTGTAGACAATAATTCATAGGTCATGCTCACCAGCAGACTTCTTAAGGTTAGTGTTGTGGAGGGAGCAGGAAAGTTTCAGGATTTTCCTCCCAAAATACATAGTGGTGCACCTGTCTACAGACATCTTAATTTGGTCGTCAGCAATCCATCGCTGCATTGTATTGTGCCCAGTCCAGATTGCAAGAAAAATCTATAATGTATAGTATCCATTCTTTTTACCTTGGGCACAACTTAAAATCATCTGCATATTTTAACACAGGAACATGCTTCAAGTTGGCATCTATTTCTTTAATGTATGAAATAAATAAGAGAGGACAAAAAACAAATCCCTGGCATTGCATAAGGTGCAGAAGGGTGTCCTAGTACTGTGAGTAACTCTTTTCAACTAAGTATGAAAGACTTCAACCAACTATAAAGATTAACCTTCATGTCTGTTTCAGAGAGCTTTGCCATAAGTCGTCTGTGTGACACAGAGTAGAAGGCTTTTGCAGAGTCAAGGTAGATAACATCCACCCACAAGCCATCATCTATGGGTTGGTCATGGTAGCTGGAGTTAGGAATAAATTGTGAAGGTTGAATAAAGTTATGAAAGTTACAAGGAAAAAAAGACTGATTACAAGATAACCATAATGTTGTAGCGAAAGATTAAACTATAATAATTGAATTAAAAAATATGTGAAGATGGATTCTTAAATTCTATAAGAAATGAATTTTTAAAAAGATATTTCATGTAAGTAAATTATGAAGCGAAAAGCTGTACCAAGCGAAAAAAAAAGTCACTTACCAATAATGACGCCACTGTCACGTTTAGGACCACTGAAATTAATGAAATTAAGAATATAAAAACTAAATATAGCATCAAACCAATATTAATGGGAAAAGTATAGGAACACATATGCATGCATCATGCATGCATATACATACATACACACATACATACACACACACATGTATGAGAGAGAGAGAGAGAGAGAGAGAGATGCACACACACATACAGAGACACATTTACATATATATGCATGTATGTATGTATGTAAGTATGTATATATATATATATATATAT
>NC_068986.1:39245343-39246287 GCF_001194135.2 Octopus bimaculoides
GAAAAAGAGAAGTAAAACTGGAGGGAATTTCTAGATTAAAAAAAAGCATTAAATAAATCAGTACATATTTTTCTGTAAAGCAAGACATTCAACGTTTTAAATACATATATTTCATGTCCCAATACATGCAGTCCACCAATATCTGCAGCTATGTGTAATGTAAGTGAAATGACATGGCATGCTTTATTGACATCATATGGCAAAAAGACAAAATAATAAAATGAAAGAAAAAGTAAAGTAAAATGTTGAAGAAGCGACAGAAAGTTTCACTGGTATGGAAATATAAAAATTTGAAGGGAAATTCCTCATTTTCTACTGATAAGTCTGATTGAAAATTAAATTGAATTAAATCAAATTACATAAAATTTACTTTCTAGATCTTGGTCATTGATGGGAGAGGGGGAGACAACATAAATGATGACAGTATGGGAGATGATGATGGCAGTGATAGTAGTGAGACTAGTAGTAGCAGCAGCAGTAATAATAATAATAATAATAATCATAATAATGATTTCAAATTTTGGCACAAGGCCAGTAAAGTCAGGGAAAAGATAAATCAATTACATCAATCCCAGTACTCAAATGGAATTTATTTTATCAACCCCAGAAGGATGAAAGGTAAAGTTGACCTCAGCAGAATTTCAACTCAGAATGTAAAGATGGTTGAAATGCTGCATAACATTTTGCCAGCTCACTGCAGTAATAATAATAATAATAATAATAATAACAATAACAATAACAATAACAATAATAATGATAATGATAACAATAACAATAATAATAATAATAATAATAATAATAACTAATAATGAACTAGATAGGATACAACATACACAAATGAAAGAAAAAATAAAGAAAGAGTACTATAGACGAGTTAGATCAATACTAAAAATAGAGCTCAATGCTAAAAACAAGATAATGGGTATCAACACTTTAGCTGTCCC
>NC_068986.1:39251761-39257041 GCF_001194135.2 Octopus bimaculoides
AAAACTACTGAATAATAATAATAATAATAATAATAATAATAATAATATGCCCTGATGCAGTACCAGGCAGTGGTTCTCATGGTTTCTTATCTTAACTGATTGGAAGTGTTATCATGTATGTTGTTTTGTCTTAATATAAAAGATGGGCTACAGCAAATATTCTGCTCAATACCACACATTTGCTTGTCAGTTGTTTGACCTTAACCAGTCCCTTAGTGGCTGATGATATGTGCATCTCTGATCACAAGCAGAAGTAGTTGGGGAGCATCATAGCCATGTATTGAGAGGAATTGTTTGGGGTTTGGATAATTCACTTTTGGAAACATGGGTGTTTTGTTCAACATCCTCAAACTACCCTTATTCAGGGACCTACTATATAACTTGTTCTCTGAAACTTTGAGCATTCTAGTTCAGCCCCTGGAATTGAAACTCAGAACCTAGAAAGTTTAAACTATTTACTGTAAAAATGTATTTACTAAGATAATACTGTTGGCATTCCTTCTGTCTCTTCACATTCTGAGTTCAAATTATGTCAAGGTCAACCTTGCTTATCATCCTTTTGAAGCTGATAAAATATGTACCAGTCATGTACTGGAGTTGATATAATCGATTTTCCCCCCCTTTCCTAAAGTTGTTGGCTTGTGCCAAAATCAGAAAAAATTATGATAATACTCTTGAAAGAACTATGAAAAATAAAAAAATAAATGAAGAGGAAGAAAAAGAAAAAAATAGAAATAAATTCAGAAAAAAAGAAAAGGAGAAAAAATAGAAGTGGAGGGAGATAAAGAAGAAAAAAAGGAGGAGAAAGAAGAAAGTAGAAGAAAAGGAAAGCTAATTGGATCAAAATATTCTAGGAAGATTAGAAATAGATTTTGTCGTGACAAATAAAGCTATTTCATTTGGTAATGCTTTTATCACAGATTAAAATCCAGAAGGTTCTATTTAGATACAATCAAAGAATAAGATTACAAAGCTATTTCATATTTTCATAAAAACATTTCGTGAGAATTACAAAAGGAATTACATTCTATTGAAATTCAGTTTACATTTATTTTATATCATTTTATTTTAATTGTAGCTCTTGTACAGATACAGATATTGATAATCTATGTTTTTATATTGCTCTAAATAAAACTTTAATGTGATCATAACATGTAAATACATCACATAAATATAACTTGTGAGGATAACAGGTGAGAACCTTTGCTTAGATTGAGGCAGATTTAGGTTTTAGATTTAGTTTTATGTTCATAAATGCTTCCTAACAAATATTCACATCAGTTGATATATATTCACAAAGGGAGAAATTTAAGAGGAAAATAAGATGTGTTTATCAAGAGTATACAATGTGCTGGTTAAGGATGGGAAGTGAAATATAGAAAACTAAATTGATAACGGATTTAATCTTCTTGTGAAAGGATTTGGGGCTAAAATTCAAATTGAAATGTAGGAATTTCAGTCACTGCTTGAATAACAGAAATATTGATGGCAATTTTGATTCTTAATATTCAGAGACAAGGATGGTGCCAGGATATTCAACACCCTTGGTCAGTCCTACAATGAGCAGGCTCCTTCTTCCAGTCGGACAAAGTGCTCCTACTTCTCCCAGTTCTCTAATGTACAGCCCTTCTCCCAGCCCTACATGTACTCCCTCTTCTTCCTGCTTTAGAATATTCTCCCTCTTTTCCCAGTCTTACAATGTGCATTTCTTTATCCTACTCCTACAATGTGTCTCTTTTCTCCCAGCCCTACATTGTGCTTTTCATTTTCTCAGTCTTACATTGTGATATCATCATCATCATCATCATTTTTCATGCTGGCATGGGTTGGACAGTTTGACAGAAGCTAGCCAACTGAAGAGCTGCCCAGGTTCCATGTCTGTTTTGGCATGGTTTCTATGGCTGGATGCCCTTCCTAATGCCAACCACTTTACAGAGAATACTGGGTGCCTTTATGCAGCACTGGCATTTGTGTGTTTTCATGGCACCAGTATGGTTGCTTCTTACATGACACCAGCACACATGAGTCCACAAGATTAGGAACATTCAGTTAGGGAAGGATGCAGGGGACATGCCTGTACACTATTAAGAGAAATTAAGGAAACAAAACATGTGTGAAACCTGATTCTTGAGAATGTGGACTCTCGAGAACATGATTTCCAACTACCATGACAGCAAGACTGCTTTAATCATTCTTGTGACATTGTCAGCCTGTGAACACTCTTTAGACATTTCACCTGCTTCTGGTATACCGTAAAGCATTCATTTTTTCCAGAAAGTGTTCACTTCTACTAGAAAATGTTTATTTCGATCAGAACATGTTCATTTTCCCAGTAATGTTTACAAGAAATGATCAATAATCATACAGTTTTTTTTAGAGAGAGAAAGAGAAAGAGAGAGAGAGAGAGAGAGAGAGAGAGATAGAGAGAGAGAGAGAGAGAGAGAGAGAGAGAGAGAGAGAGAGAGAGAGAGAGAGAGACTTAATTCATAACTTGGTTAAATACCACCATCCGGTTACCATATCAAAATAAAGTTAGACTAGGGAGATCCACATCTCAGAGCTTAGCCCTGAGGCATATCATAGAAGCAGTTAAATCAAGACAGTCACATGCCATTATAACTTTTGTGGACTTTAGCAGCATCCACCATGACAAAATGTTAAAGATCTTTCAAGCATATAGCATTCCAGAAGAATTAGTTCTTGCCATTGCAAAGACTTATGAGAAAACTAAAGCTTGTGTGTTGGCATCTGATAGAGAGATGGAGTTCTTTCAAATGCTAGCTGGGATGCTACAAGAAGACATGCTTGCACCTTACCTGTTTGCAATTGTATTGGATTATGTAATGTGACAGGCTATAGACAAGTGATGAAGACCTTGGTTTCAATATTGACTGGCAAAACCATACAGTGTATTAACTGAAACATTTGTCTTACAAAAGATTATTTAGCATTCAGAAATTCAACAAGTTTACACTTAATTTCTAGGAGTGGGATCTGGATTGCAGCTTCTGATGGCTTTCCCTTTATCCATGTCTGGCTATGTTGAAGCCATTCAGAGGGATATTGTTTTGGGGGTAGTAGACTTAATCCCAACAGAAAGCTGCAAAGGCTTATCAGTGTTGCAGTGATATGGTTTATTAGAAGAATGCTAAGTATGTCTTATATGACTTTGAGTGACAAACATTGAGGTCTTTAAACAAGCAAAGACCACCAGGTTTCCGATCAATGTAAGGAGACAACAGGTTCAATTAATAGGATACAGTATGAGAAGCAAAAAGCCTGAACACTTGGTGACAATTGGGGAGCTGAAAGGAAGAGAAGGACAATACTCTTTGGCCTTTAACAGCTGACTTCAGAAAAACTGACCAGATAAAGTTGTGTGTGAGACAGGAAGGCTTGGAGGTATGGCATATGGAGAGAGAGAGAGAGAGAGAGAGAGAGAAAGAGAGAGAGGAGGGAGAGAAATTTAATTTCTAGCTTGGTAAAATCCCACCATCTGGCCCTTGGGTGCCTTTAGAAGTGGTGGAATTTTTTAGGAGGACTTTGACCAGATCTCTCATCTAAGAATAAATAACACTTTGATGCATTACTTTCTATTACAACAACTCAGGCTGTTTATAGGGAGTGGTTTTCCCCTGCCTGTAACCAAAATGGTCTTGCAAAATATTCATTGTACTACACTTCCTCCTCTGAACTAAAGCATATACTTGCAATAAATTTAATATTTAGGGGAAACAATTCCAATAAGGTATTTGTTAACACAATAACAGAATATTCCACAAAAGAATGTGAAATTTTGATTTAAGACATTAATAAAGATGAAATAGTTACATTCATTGATTGCCCACGGAAATTAGATTCTGTGGGGATGTTGAATGGGTAGGGCAAGAGAAGTGGGTAAGATATTTAATTTTCTTTTTTAAATGATTAATATATAGCAAAAAGAATGAATAATAAATAGAAAGTAAAACACTTAGAGTTGTTTTCTTTTATATTTATTTAGAACTTTGAAGTATTATTGTGTTGCAAAACATTCTCAGGTGAAAATCAATGTGTCTTTTATTGGTAAGAGTAATGTTTCCTTCATCAAAACACAACAGCGACACATAGAATGAAGCAAATACATATTATACAAATGGATATGTGAAAAATATACATTCAAAATGAGTCTGGAAATCTTAATAAATGGCTTCACAATGTCACAGGGTAGTGAATAACCAGAAACATTTATAGAATATATATAAATAAAATGAAATAAATATTGAAGTGATGTGTGTGTGTGTGTGTGTGTGTGTGTGTGCACGTGTGTGTGTGTGTGTGTGAGAGAGAGAGAGAGAGAGAAGGTAATGGTGGGAAAAAATGTGTTTGAAGTGAGTGGAGAGTGAAAAAGTTCTGGGGAAAGGCTAACAGACAGACTGACAAATAGGCTGTTAGAGAAAGAAAGAAACAAAGGCCACATGCACAGACATACAGATATATCTATATATATGTGTATATACACATGTACATAATGAACACACACACACACAATTTATGGGTTTTTTTGGAATAACAAAACCACAGGCTATGAAAATGACTCTGCAGGCCAGTAGAGTATTACATAGATAATATGAAACTTGCTCCTGCAATTATAAATTTGTTGTAATCAGCAGATTATACACACACACACACACATGCATGCACATTTAGTTCATTTGTACACTTGTTTTTTTTTTATGCATGCAGAGCTTAGTTCAAGAGTCATCTCAAGCAAGATATGCAGCTGAATGCTCTTGCTGCTGCTAACCTGTATATGTTTTCAGGTAAGAAATTTTAATATACCAGAGGATTTGGAAGTGCAGAGTGACCAATCATAATGTTAACAAAGGGTTATCAATATCATCACAATTTCATTCATGCAGTGGCAAGCATCACACACAAACACACACACACATACGCACACACACACACATATGCACACACACACATACACAAAGGCTATGAAAGCCACAGAGAGGATCATAGCACAATTGATCAAGAATAGAGTCAGACTTGATGAAATGCAGTTTGGTTTTAGGCCTGAAAGAGGTACTACAGATGCAAGTCATCCAGGTAAGGCAACAGCAAGAGAATTACCTTAGCTAAGAGTAAACCATTATACCTACCTTTTGTGTGTATGTGTGTGTGTGTGTGTGTGTGTGTGTGTGTGTGTGTGTGTATTCTTTCTTCCAGTTATCTCAACATGAGGAATCACTAATACTGACACATTTTCTCTCTCTCCATATTTTTCTCTTATCCCTT
>NC_068986.1:39257938-39258403 GCF_001194135.2 Octopus bimaculoides
CCATGGCTGAAAGGGGGCATATTTCGCCCCTGGAAGCGGTCTACTGGTACAACATGTCTCCCCGATCCGGACAAGCGGAAGAGTCTGTGCCGCACAAAGCGGTGTTCAAATATGAATGGAGGCATCCCAGTAAGACGCCGGAGTTCTGCGAGGAAGAGAAGGGACCTGCCGGCGTGAAAGTAGGGGAGGAAGTTTGGGTCAAGCTGCCGAAGGCACGCTGCACATCACAATGGGGCAGGGGAACAGTGACAGCGGTCAATTCCAGAAACAATGTATCTGTGGATGGAATGCCGCGTCACGTGCTGGACCTGCGCTGGATAGCCACTTCGTCGGATGAAGAGCGCGATGGAAACGAGCTACCTGGCTTGAGAAGATCTCGACGTGTAAGGCGCCCGCCCGGTTGGATGGTGGACTTCGAATTGGAGTAGGGGTGAACGTGATCTTTAAGATCAGGGTGGCGTGTGG
>NC_068986.1:39258413-39258574 GCF_001194135.2 Octopus bimaculoides
CCCGCCCGGTTGGATGGTGGACTTCGAATTGGAGTAGGGGTGAACGTGATCTTTAAGATCAGGGTGGCGTGTGGTATGACGTCAGTGTCTGGGGAGGCTGACCGGAAGTGTGAGTTGACCGGAAGAGGAAAAAGGGCAGAGGGAGCCTTGATCGGGATTCG
>NC_068986.1:39258674-39262422 GCF_001194135.2 Octopus bimaculoides
ATTACATCGACCCCAGTGCATAACTGGTACTTAATTTATTGACCCCAAAAAGATGAAAGGCAAATCAACATCGGCTGAATTTGAACTCAGAATGTAACGGCAGACGAAATACTGCTAAGCATTTCGCCCGGCGTGCTAACGTTCCTGCTAGCTCGCTGCCTTCTCTCAGTTTGTCAACCAAATCTAGTCAGAAGGCTTTGTTTGGTTTGTGGGTATAGTAGAAGGTACTTGCCAAAGGTGCTGTGAAGTAGGATTGAACCCAAGATCACACAGTTGGGAAGCAAGTTTTGTAACCACACAGCCATGCCTGTGCCTGTATAATTAAAATAATAAAAAAAAAAAGAGGGATTTACTATCTCTTCTATGAGAATACTACTCAACATTACTCCATGTTTACACTTGTAAAACAAAAGTTTAAGGCTGATACACTTCTCACTTCAAAAGGAGAAATAAAAGTTGCCTTCATGTTGTTTTAATAATGTTAAAATACAGTCAAACTACTTTTCAAAACAGTTTACTGTGAAATAGTCAAATATAGCTATCACAACGCAAAAGTAGATAGATGAATAAAATGAGAGATAAACTGTGGCTGTTCAATAGAGAAAATGATACTATACTGTTTCCCCCCCCCCCCTTAAGCTTATTAGTTATCTCAAACATTTCATTACTTTCTGCATCAGCATCTTGGGACCTATTTCTTTTCAATCTAGATCAATGTATCTTTTCAATCTCAGATTGATCTTTTTTCTTCTCAGTCTCCCAAGATTCAAACTTCTATTGAAGTTCTTTAATCATGCTTTCAATATGAATCAAATCTTCAACATGTAACACCTTACTGAAAGCATAGAGTTCAAAACTCTGTTGCTACAATTTAAAGGTAAAAGATGTGGTTTTTTTGACCAACAACCAAATAACCTTCAAATTAAACTCGTTAATTTTCACACACATACACACACACACACACATAACTTCCCTTCCTCACTCCTCTTGTAGATTTTCTAAATTTAGGAATAATGGAGGTTCTATGTCGTTGCTTTCAGTGAAGACACAGGGCTCAGTGGTTAGAGCCTCGAGCTCACAATCATGAGATAGTGAATTTGATTCCTGGACTACACTGTGTGTTGTATTCTTGAGCAAGACACTGTATTTCATGTTGCTCTAGTTTACTCAGCTATAGAAATAAGTTGCAATGTCACAGGTGCCAAGCTGTATTGTCCTTTGCCTTTCCCTAGGATAACATTGGTGGTGTGGAGAGGGGAGGCTGGTATACATGGAAAACTACTGGTCTTCCATAAACAACCTTGCCTGGACTTGTGCCTCGGAGGGGAACTTCCTAGGTGCAATCCCATGATCATTCATGACTGAAGGGTTTTTTACTCTTTTCTTTTTTCATGTGGTTGCTCAACTTAGCAAAACTGGTAGCTTAATTTCAAATCACATTCTACTACCTTTAAAAAAAGGACACATTAGATAATGTCAATACACTAGGTCTAAACAGAAGACAAGATGGTCCTGAGTGAAATGCCTGTAACCTGTGATGATAGGTCTGCTTGGGGCTGAAACAACAATAACAACATCACTGCTTTGCTTTTTGCATTAGTTTATAGAAGTAATAAAGTTTCTTCCTTCTATTAAAAAGTAATAATCCACTGTTTATCCATTTTAAATGACTGGAATGAAATGATAAAACAATATTCAAGGGATTATTAAAATGTCTAGAGGGAAAAGTTCATATGATGTTTGTGTGCATAGCAACAATACTATTCTTATAACAGTATCCAATCTGGCCCATTGTCGAGCTTTGTAGAGGGTTAGCAACTGATAAGAGCTGGAATATTTCTGGGCTCTAGAGAAGAATTCTAGTCTTTGCAATAATTTTGGCAATGTCATATATATCAGAGCCACATAAGGGATGGTCATTATAAATTTGGAAACCTGGTGCTGGGACTTCCAAGGTTTTAGTTGTGTTCTATTGATGACTTATAGAGTACATAAACTTACATACACATGTATACCTATATCTATATACATTATGTAACTAAATAAATGTGAACTCTGAGGCCTCCTAATTACTTGAGTCTTAGGCTTCATTGAAGCACTTACAAAACTCACACTTTATTCATAGTTTGTCAACAAATTCTGCTATGACAACCAAATACTTAATTCATTTGCTACTGCTTCAGTAATACTAAGATGACTCAGGACTAAATTTATTGTGAAATTCAATGTATTTATACCCAGCTAAACATTAATTTACAGTGAGTTAATAGGTAATTCTAACAATACTTTTTGCATTTCACACATTATTTGCAATATTTTCATTCAGACACTGAACTTGTTATTTAATAGATGCCTTAGCTCCTTTGAGTCTTTTTACGCTTTTCAAGACTGTTTAATAACTTTATAACATTTCATGTTGCAGATGTAACTTCTCAGGTGGTCATTTATCATCCTTATCTTTCATAGAAATCTGATAGTCTAATTGTCTTGATAACAAACCAACTCAGACTGCCCCTTGTTCTGTGTTAACATCTCTTTGTTTAAATTGGTATGTATTAAAACCTTCCATTAAATTTGTATGTTAACTAATGTTCCAAACAAAAGCTTAATAATGACTGATATTTTACTAAAGTAGTTGTGGTCTGCAGCAGTGGCATTGGTGGTGGCAGCATCATCATTTAATGTCTGTTTTCCATGCTAGAATGGTCTGACAGGAGTTGGCAAGAGTTAGATGCTGTTCCTAATACCAACCATTTCGCAGAGTGTCTCGTATCTTTCAAAATTGATAGAGACGAAAGCAGTATTTTTTTGTCTTTTTTTTCACCAGAAATATGGTAACAAAAAGGTGAAAACGTTAAAAAAAAAAAAAAGCATTTTGACTATCCAACTTCACAACAACAATTCCTGAGATGTTTTATAGTCATCTTTATGTTTATGCTCTGAACTGCTTTCCCCACTCTGTCATAAACAACTTCTACAAATGCATACTTTAATGACTTCACAGGGTAAAGGACTTTGCTATCTTAGTTATACATTTGTGCAACAATTTCTTACAACAATACTTTTGTCTCGTCTCTTTTTTTTTTTCTATGAAGGCAAGTGCACCCTTATCATTTCAGACAGACAAACTTTATTCCATCGACATATTGATTTTCATTGTGATGCTCTTATATTTCAACTTAAAAGGAATTATGTTTCTTATCGTCTCAACAGATAACATACTCAGTGCTTCTCTACCAACTAGATAAACCATCCATCTAATCTTAGCTTCTAGGTATAGTTCCTTTTTGTTATTCCCTTCCATTCTTTCATCTTAAGTTACCAAAATTCACAGCATAAATATTCCACGATTCTTTCTTTTAAAGTTAAAAGTTACAAGAGAAATACACAAAAATAACTCAAATCCACTTTTTAAGGAAGTAACATGGTTAACCATTTGATAAATAGACATGTATAGATATACACACAAACATGCGTGTGCACATAGATGCACACAGAGAGCTTTCTTTCTATTTAAATAAGCATTCATTTGTAAGCTCACAAATTTTACACAATACTTGCAAATACATGTGTATATGTATGTGTGAGTACATGCAATAACAGATGGAGATGTGAATATATGCATGTGTGTACAAACAAACCTAAAGTTAAAAAAGTAGCTAAAGATATGCACACACACATGCACACAAATATATGTCTGTTTGTTTATCAATCTATATATACATATATATATATATATATATATATA
>NC_068986.1:39262544-39263535 GCF_001194135.2 Octopus bimaculoides
GAAAAATCAAATGTTTTGTAATGAACTTCATTAGCTTACAGTTGTTTCTGCTATAAGATGTGGTGGACTCTTAATTGAGTATCAGGATATCATCCTATAGCTTTGTAAGAGCCTTGAAAATGAAATGCACTTTATTTTTTCTTCCTTGGGATAAAACTTTCCATATCCATCAACATAAACTTTCTCACTCATGATACTTGTATGTTCTGAAAATGTAACTTTTCCAAATAAAGTACACTTCATATTCAAGGATTTGATGAAGCTATAAAATGTTATCTGGGTACTCAACTAAGTGTGCACCACACCTTATAGGAGAAACGGCTGTAAGCTAATGAAGTTAATTACATAACATTTGGTTTTTCCAGGTCATCTCTTTGTTTTCTATTACCACTCTATACTCATATAACATTGTGTTCTTGACCATACATATACTGAGTTCAACACCATGTTATCAGTCTTGCTATGCCTAAGCGAAGTATTTATACATACATATACATACATATATACATACAATTGTTAAACAGGACAGTAAACATTAAGGCAAGGCAAACATCACAAGTCATATACAACATTATTATAGGAAAAAATTCAAAATCTTACAGGAAGAAACAATATTGTATACGACTTGAGATGTTTGCCTTGCCTTAATGTTTACTGTCCTGTTTAACAATTATATATTCGCTGCATAGGAAATCTGCAATGGCTCTATAACTACCACCTCGGCTATAACCTTGGAGCCCAGTAGTTTGTTACAGCACCCAGTAGTTTGTTTCAACTGCATGAACTAAAAGTCAGAGGGGACGAGATAAACTACCTGCATCAACTTGCTATAAAAGCAGGTAGTAATTTTACCTTAATCTTATTCTTAGTGAAAATTTTGAAGAGTGTAGTTCAATTTTAACAGTTATTTTTTCAAAGCTATAATGGAAGTGACAAAGGAACATATTCAACATATTTTGCTTTATGAGTTCAATAAAGGCAACAATGCAAT
>NC_068986.1:39263545-39264528 GCF_001194135.2 Octopus bimaculoides
TTCAACATATTTTGCTTTATGAGTTCAATAAAGGCAACAATGCAATGGAAAGTGTGAGGAATTTTAATGCAGTATATGGGGATTGGAAAATAAGTGTAAGCCAGTGTCAACAGTGGTCCCAGAAATTCTGAGCCTAGAAGACAAGCCTCATCCTGGAAGGTATGTAGAGCTCAACAAGAACATCCTGTAAACCCTGGTGGGACAAAATCCCATTGTAATTGTTGAGGAACTAGCAGAGAAGCTTGGATTTGGTCATTTATCAACACCTGCGTGCCATTGGAAAAGTCAGCAAATTGTGGGTTCCTCACAAATATTCTGAGTCTAATTGTGTGCAGAGAGTGAATGTGTGCTCTTCTTTGCTGTCATCTCCCACGAATGAACCTTTTTTTGGACCGAATAGTGACTGGAGACGAGTAATGGGTTCTCTATAAAAATGTCAAGCGCCAAAGAAAGTGGGCAGGGAAAGGAGAAACACCAGCATCCCAGGCTAAAGAAGGTCTTCACCCATGTAAGATGTTGTTATTTGTTTGGTGGGATATGAAAGGTTTAGCCCACTTTGAACTTTTAAACCCCAACCAAACAATAACAAGGGAGATCTACTGCGAGCAGCTTAAGTCAGTGCTAGAAGAAAAATGACCATCTTTGGTTTCAAGATGAAAGGTGTGCTGCCATCAGGATAATGCTCAGCCACATACAGTGAGGATGACATTCCAAAGGATGGAGCAGTTTGAATGGGAAACGATGTCCCACCCACCATATTCACTGGACATTGCTCCATCTGATTATCATTTATTCCACAGTCTTCAAAATCATTTTGACAGAAAAAATATGAATTCTGTCGATGAGGTCAGAACAGTACTGGAGGAGTGTTTTTCATCATGGACAAGTGAATTTTGGAAGAGGAGCCTTGCAAGTCTACCAGATAGATGGAAGAGCATTGTAGAAAATGAAGGAGAGTATATTTTATATTAAAAAAGAACTTT
>NC_068986.1:39264692-39265542 GCF_001194135.2 Octopus bimaculoides
ATATATATATATATATATACACACATATACATACCTAAACATTGATATAAACATATGCATACAAGAGAAAACTGCTTTCAACAGGCAGTTTTTTACATGCTAGAAGAAGTAGTCAATATGACCAAAAGGAATGAAAAATAAAAACGTTTACTTTGCTATTTTAATCCGGTCAGACCTAGGTTTCAAAATGTTTTTAGTAAATAAAATAATTTGTTAGGCGAATTTCTCATCAGTGATCGCGGCATAACACTAACATATAATTAACAGATGAATAACACGTGTCTCATCGTTATACATTATAACTTTTCAAATTCACCACGTAAGCACAGTTTCAGTCGACAGTAAATGAATAAATGCTGAACTAATCTTTTAAAATGTTGTTAAATATACTTAAAATATAGGGTAGTGATTTCTTTTAGAAATTTCACCAAGATTAGTTCAGCATTTAATCACTTACTGCCAACTGAAACTGCGCTCGTGCAGTGAATTTGAAAAATTATAATGTATAACGATGAGACACGTGTTATTCGTCTCTTAATTATATGTTAGTGTTATGGTGCGGTCACTGATGAGAAATTCACCTAGCAAAT
Source organism: Octopus bimaculoides (assembly GCF_001194135.2). Lineage (NCBI taxonomy): Eukaryota > Metazoa > Mollusca > Cephalopoda > Octopoda > Octopodidae > Octopus > Octopus bimaculoides. Next base: position 39,265,283 of record NC_068986.1, read on the forward strand.
TATTTTATTTGCTAAAAAAATTTTGAAACCTAGGTCTGATCGGATTAAAATAACAAGGTAAAAGTTTTTATTTTTCATTCCTTTTGAAAATTGCTCTTAAATGTGGTTTTGGTAATTTTTGACTACTTCATCTAGCTTGTAAAAAAAACTACCTGTTGAAGGCAGTTTTCTCTTGTGTTTAAATGTTTTATTTTGAGAATATGTCTAATGAATTTTTATACATGCTGGGCCACTGGTAATGAAATTTCTAAAAAAAACTC
>NC_068986.1:39265746-39267583 GCF_001194135.2 Octopus bimaculoides
CATATATATACACATATGCATATATACATATATATACACACACGTCCCACAAACATGGATACACATGTTATCAGATGTCCAATATTAATAACTCTTGAAGCACACAGGCCAGAAGTGCATGCCCTTTTTTTTATACTAGAGGTCAATATAAATTCAGGGTGCTTTGGGGTTGGTAAAAAAAAAATGATGGAATAAAACAGTGGAAAAATTATAACATTTTTCTAGGAGGGAAAAAGAAAATATTTTCCATGGATAATGTATGTAAGCTGTGTAAGTGTGTGTTTGTCTGTGTGTGTGTGTGTGAGAGAGAGAGAGAGATTCTCAATTCAAAAATGGACATATGTTGCCAAAACATATTTTCACACATGAGGGCAGCATCCCTCAATTCGCTCTTTGAGTTTAGGGAAGTGCCTGGATTTTGGATTTTGTAAACTTTCAGAATGATTCTCCTCTTAGCCAAGAAGAGTTTGCATTTTCTACTTCCATTCAGATATGATCCAGACTGTTCAAGCAACTTCCAGTTGATCTTTACAATGTTGCTTCCTTTTTTAATTGCTGGATATAACTTGTTACGATTGTAACACTGTGCTTCTCTTGGAGTCTAAAAGAAAATCTGTGATTATTGTTGCTCTGACATATTTCTGTCTATGTGTTGCTTCATTGTTGTTGCATGGCACTACCTCTGCATCATAGAACAAGGCTTCTGAATTGCACTAATTATACACTGGGTACTCACTGTAAATCCTAAATGAACATCCTGCATCTGCCTGTGTCTTTGGCATACTCACTAATATTGTTTTGATATAAGGCACACAGCTGAATGACACCCTTACTTTATGTATAAAGACCACATGAAAGCTATATGCCTAGCTTACATACTTAAAAGAGAAAGTATCAGTGCAGAGTCATTTGGTTTGCACCCTACTTTTTCAACCAATGTGAAAACCTAGGTGAGAAAAGCCTTCTTTAAATTAATGGAGAAACCTTTTACACAGGGTCATAAATATAGGAAAATATTCAATTGACAAAACTTAAGGTTCTTGTTCAGTCATGTGCTTAGTGTCAAAATAATATTATTAAGTACTCTAAGGCCTCCAGCAGAAGCAGGATGCTCAAGTAGAGTTTACAGTGAGTACCCAGAGACTAATTAAGAAGCCATAGTCTATGAAGAAGAGGTGGTAGTGTTTAACAATAATGGAGTGAAACATGTTGGCACAATGGACAGTTCCTTTAAGGTCATGCTGAATAATCATAGATACCCTCTAAAAATCCAAAAGAAGCACAATGTTAGAACTTTAACCAGCTATAAATGGTGATTAAAAGAAAGAATACCATACAAAATCAACTAGAAGTTACAGGAATGATCTAGGCCATGTCTGGATGGAAGTACAAGGTGCAGGCTCTGCTTGGTAGAGAGGAGAAACACTCTCAAAAATTCACATCCAAGTGCTTTCCTAAACTCAGAAAGCAACATTTTCAGATGCTGCCTCATGAGCAGAAATTTCTTTTCAAGGGGTGGTGATGACCATTTTTGAATTAAGGAATGACATATATACATACATACAGCATAGAAGCTTCACTCATGGGAAACAACTTTTCTTTTTCTCTCAGAAAAATGTAAAAATTATTTCACTATATTTCATTCCACTTCTTTTTAACACTCAGAGTCTATATATACCTCCAGCATAGAAAAGGCTGTGTGTTTCTGGGTAGAATATCTGAAAAGTCATCAGTATTGCCAAGGAGCATTAGTTAGCAAAAACTGATAGTAACAGCGTAGCATTCTAACCAGCAATATACTGCTTGACAATATATATATATATATATGTATGTATAT
>NC_068986.1:39267721-39269019 GCF_001194135.2 Octopus bimaculoides
TATATATATATATATATATATATATATATGTATATATATATCTTTATTTTAGTTATCCTTATACAGGAATGTTGTTGCCAGTGACTTCGAAGTTTTGGGCAGCTAAGCTATTGGTGAACTGGATGAAACTTTGAAGTCACTGTCAACAGCATTCTTGTATAAGAATAATAAATTTGTACTCTACAAAAATATAATGTAACCCATCAGATTTATGTAAAATTGTTTTTATTATAATTGAACATAAAGACACTCACACACACACACAAACATATGTTATGTGTGTTCAGTTAGATTCACAACTATTACTTGTGAGTTTAGAGCTCTTCATCAAATATCATGAGCCAGCCAACTTCCAGCATAGAAGTGTGGTTACTACTGAATTTAGTAGTATAAGAGGTTATGATGTACAAAGCAAATGTAGGAAAAAAATATGATAAACACAAGTTTATATGATTTGCTGTCTATGTACATTTCTCCATTGTGGTTATTTGCAAACTCTGCATTGGATGTTCCAAGTATAGTTGGATGCTGAACAACAATACATCATCAGGGGAACAATTTCTTGTAATACGTTACACAGAACATAGATCAAATGCCTGAATTTGGATAGATGGCAAGACTTTTTATGTGTATGTTGAGAGGGAAGTAAATGGAGAGCAAAAGGCAGGGAGAAACAGAGAGAGAAAAGCAAACAAAAGAGAGAAAGAAAAGGCAGAGAAGTAGTTAAAGAAAGAAAGAAAGGAGTTATAGAAAAAGGTTAAAGAAGGGAAGAGGAAGGAGACAGAGACAGTGCAAAGGTGTGTTTTGTATGGGTCAGCCTTTCAGTGAATGCCAAGCTTTTGAATATTTTAGAATTACATCTTGAAAAAAGATATGCACATCCATTAATACAAACAGATGCAAGTTAAATACAGATACAAAAAAAATATACAAAGATATTAAAGTGTGAAAGGGTCATGTATATTTAAAGATAAACAAATAACCCAGTACAGAAACATACACACATGCATACATGTGCATGTGCAGACACAAACACACACATGCACACACATGATCAAACTGACGCCAATGAGCATGGTTTTGGTCTGCTCAGCAAGACTTGAATTATATAGTAAACTCCATAGGAAGAGTACAGTGAAAATACTGTAGGGAGTGGAAAACCCAATGTTTTGGGCATCCTTTCTCAGAGAAATGTTGAATAGAGAGGACTAATTAGAGACATTGATTATATAGATACACACACTCATGCATATATATATATATATATATATATATATATATATATATATATATATATA
>NC_068986.1:39269309-39270033 GCF_001194135.2 Octopus bimaculoides
AAAAAAAAAAGGAGAGAAAAAAAGGAGAGAAAAAAAAGGAGAGAAAAAAAAGGAGAGCAAAAAAGGAGAGAAAAAAAGGAGAGAAAAAAAAGGAGAGAAAAAATGTGTGTAGTGGTTATTGATCTATCATGGCAAAATGAATACATATATATATATTATTATGATTGACCGTTGACTGGACACTATTCAGTTTTTTTTCTCCGTGTTTTTCTCCTTGTCTCCGTATTCTTTCTGTTGAAGAGCGTAGCTCGAAACGTCAAAGACTTTCCGTATTCCCGAGCGTCATACTAATACATCCTTTTGTTATTTACACCACCTGTCCTCGTCTGTTGTTGTTTTTTCGTATATTCTCCCATATATATGTATATACATCTATATGAATATCTTTGTGAATATATATGTACATATACATACATATATATATATATATACATATATATATATATACATCTATATGAATATATATATATACATACATCTATATATATATATATACCTATATATATATACATATATATATATACACATATATATACACACATATATAAACACATATATATATATACACCTATATATATATACATATATATACACCTATATATATATATACATATATATACACCTATATATATATATATACATATATATACACCTATATATATATATACATATATACATATATATATATATATATATACACACCTATATATATATATATACACAC
>NC_068986.1:39271093-39279962 GCF_001194135.2 Octopus bimaculoides
ATATATATATATATATATATATACACCTATATATATACATATATATATATATATATATACACACACACCTATATATATATATATACACCTACATATATACATATATATATATATATGTGCATACGCACACACATATATATATATACATACATAAACACACACACACTCATACGTACATGTACACAAATGTACATACATCTATATATAAGAAAAACATGTGACATCATATATAACTGTGAGTGTTTGTACATGAAAAATGCATATCCAACTTTCAGCATGTGTACATATAGAGACATACATATACACACCATCTTAAATCTATTATTTTTTGTCTACACAGATGACAAGTCTAGAGTGAAAAATCTAGAACATCCAAAATTCCTGAAGATATTTGCAATATCTCAAAATGATAAAGATATCTCTGAAAATTAGATAATATATGAAATGTGTTAGGAATAGCTAGGTAGGTGATGTTGATGAGAAAAGATGTTACTAAGTGTGAAAAAGACTAGCAAATGAGTAAATGGGAACGTGCAACAGAAGACCCTAAAGAACTGAAGTAATGTAAGCAATGTGAAATAAAAGATTAACAAGGAGAAAATAATAGAGTACACCAATTCATCTTACCCTTGTTGATTGTTTTTCTTGGCCTCACTCGAGTCAGTGTCGTCTCTGAAGGAAAGGATATGCTTTGGTTTCACCTTAATTCATGAACTTAGCATGAAACTCTCAAATTTTCAATCAACAATTGCAGACATATATATATATGTATCAATACATTAAACTGTAGAATTTATGGTGCTTCAAAATTACAGGCATGAGTGGTGAGATGTGGGAAGGGAGGAAGCAAGAAATGAAAAACAAAATGTAAAGAAATAGGAAAAAAAAAAGTCAAAGAAAAATAAAGGACAATGAAATTCGGAACTATTCCGTATTAAATAAGATGAAACTAAAGAAATGTTTTTCTCATAATTCATTTGAAAGAGATATTTTGAAATGCTGTCCATGAGTAATATTGCATTTAAAATTGTGTATATTTGTGTTTATATATATATATATATATATATATATATATATATATATATATATATATATATGTATATATCATCATCATTTAATATCTGCCTTCTATGTTGGTGTCATATAAATATGTGTATGGGTGTGTGTGTGTGTGTGTGTGTGTGTGAGTTTGGTTTTAAATATATTACTCGTGAACATTACCATAGAAATATCCAGCTACAAAGTTAATTTCCATTTATCCCTTATATGTATGTGTGTGTGTATATATATATATATATATATATATGTACACACACACACATATATATATGTGCATATATATATATGTGTATATATATATGTGTGTGTGTATATATATATAATTGCTAGCAGGGAAACTGTATTTCGTTTTGTAACTATAATATACCACCAAGTATATTAAAGGTTTATAAGTCAATATTGTACCCTACTTTTGTGCTAGCAGTGTGTTGTTTTCATTTTTAAGTTTATCTCTACATACACATATTTGTAAATGCAACATCATAACTTTCAATGCTGGCTCTGCATTCTATAGGGATAACTAACACACACACACACATGAATGGTCACACACGCTAACATACACATGTGTGCACACATATAAGAATTCTGGTTAAAATAGTCTAAAAAAAAACAAAACCCAATGTACTTACATACAGAAATACAAGGGCAAAATTAGCACTGATTCAGAAATATATAAAAATTCTTGTACAAATTGTTAATAACTCCTAGTTTTGAATCCAAAAGTTATTCAAATTCTCTTCAGGCTGTAGGAACTGTCATGCCCATGACAGATTAGAATTTGCAAAACAATTGTTATGATTATGCAGAAATTATCTTTCACTGCATTCAGAGCATGCATGCAGAAAATTTGAAGTTAAAAGAATATATTGTCTTTTTTTTAGTATACTTGGAAGGGGCTATATGTACTTTGGGAAGGGAGTTATCTTCCTTATCACAGTCTGTATGCATATGATACATATGCATATGTGCATACACACATACACACTTACAGGTGTACACATTGGCATACAAACATATCTATGAACATTCTAGTGATGTGAAGAGAGAGAGAGAGAGAGAAAGTAATGGGGACAGATAAACAGGATGAAAGAGAGGGAGAGAGAAGAGAGAGACTTCAAGAAATACCTGGAATCCAGGAAAGATTTAGGGAAAAAGATAAAATGGTGGCAGGTGACATACAATAATCATATAAAAAATATATAAACCTACAAAACATATATTGAACTGAAAAGTTAGTTGAGCAAAGTGTTTACAAAGGCAAGATTAAATTTATTCTTGGATGAAAGGAACCAACGAGTGTGTGTCCTGAGTCTAAGTAATAATTTTCCTTTGCGTATGCAGGGTGAGGTAGTTTCTGTTTTGGTATTATGCCACAAGCCTTCTTCTACACATTATTTAAGCTTGTATGCTTTCCTTTTTGCTATGTATAACTTGCAACACTTGGTGGAATGTAGGTATACTCTGAATTTTGCAGTATCTTCCAGTTCCTATGAAATATTGCACTATTTTCCCTTCAATGCTAGATGTAGCTAGTCAGCTTTGTAATTTTCCATTTTTCAATATTTTGCAAAGGATTATTCAAGTGAAGATATCTTAACTAAAGTGCTATAGATAACCTGGGCAGCAGTAATTGTTATTTTGGAAAATCTAGTCGTCCATTGGCATGGTATGATTATAGACCCTTATGAGAGTTGAAACAAGAATATTAATATATTTCTGAATAAACAAAACACACATACATACACATAATCTGAATAAATATATCTGGAGAAAATATATATGTATGTGCGTGTGCAAACATATATATATATATATATATATATATATATATATATATATATATACACACAAATACATATATAAACACACACACACACATATATATATAGGCACACACATATTTATATATACCCATGCATATATGTGCGAACATATGCATCCATATATATATGCACACATACACAATACCAATCTTCCATGAAAATATGTCTGGCCATAGGGAAATATTACCTTGCTTTGAAACAAGTGAGTGTTGACCATGACCACAGGAAGGGTATTTTGTATGGCATTCAACCAAAGAAAATCTGTCTCAACTAATCCTGTCTGACCCATATGACAATTGAGAAGTGAAAATTAAGATGATACACACACACACACACACACATAAATACACGCACACACACACACACGCACACCTACTAAGAGAATATAGAAAATATACTTTATCAAATGCCAAGAAGGATGCTTAGAGAGAGTAGTTAGTTTATGTTACCTAGGGGACCTAATTAGTAGTGAAAGAGAATGCTCTGAAAGTATGGTTGCTAGTATAAGAACATGCTGGAGAAACTTTAGAGAGTTATTGCCACTGTTTCTCCCAGAAAAGCTTTCCCTCAGAGTGGAAGGCAGATTATATGTTACTTGTGTATAAATAACAATGATATGTAGTAGTGAGACATGGGCCCTGAATGCAGTGGGCATGCAAAAATTAGAAAGAATGGATGCTAGCATGCTCCATTAGATATGCAATGTCAGTGTGCATGAATGACAAAGTACAAATGCGTTGAGAGAAAAACTGGATATAAAAAATCAGATGTAGTGTAAAAGAAAGAAGACTGTGCTAGTATAGTCATGTGATGTGTACAGATGAGGACAAATGCATAACGAAATGCTGATTGCTTACAGAAAGAAATAGTGAATGCTGATGCTAGGACTTTGAATGTCACAGAGAAGATGACAAAGAACCAGGATGATTGGTAATATCCAGTTCCTGAGAAGCATAATTGTACATATACAACTGGGCACCTTACAAGATTTCCCCAAGTCTTTCCCACCTTTCCTCATCTCTCTGTCAGTCATTGCTCCACTAATAACCAAACTGCAGTATTCTGTTACTCTATCTAAAGGAAGGTAGAACTACATATTTCATTATCTTTTTCTGTGATACTAGTAATCTTCCTTCCAAACCACTTCATTTAACATCCTTCCTTCATTCTTAACACTGTTAACATCAAGGAAATGGTCATTCCCAATTTGCAGGAAAGTAATAGGAAAGAATTCCATCTGGTTGCAACCTTTGAAAACTATGGATAAAGGCCACAGCAGGATCAGAGGTAGACTAACAGATAAGGTACACTTCACATGTAGAAGATGCATGGGAACAATGAAGACTAAGAGTTCACAAGAGATACATACAATTAAATGCCCAGAAAACTCCCTAGAAATACCATATATGTTAGCATATGACACACTTTTTTATTCTTAAATGTCATAAAACATTGTAATGCATCTAATGTGACCATATTATGGATGAGATATCAAGTGTATACACAAAGCATGCTGGTAAAGCAACTTATGTGAGAGTATGTCTTACTGATAAATACAGTAAATGATAGCTTCTGTTACTTAGGTGACTTAATTAACAGTGGGGATAGGTGTCCAGAGAGTGTAGCAAAAATGGTAAAAGTTGAAGGAGCTGTTGCTTCTAATAAGTCCACTAATACTACCTCCTCATCACATGAACTCTCTGTCCCGTCTTGATGTTTATGTAAGGTGGATCAAGAAACCTATTGTATCCACTACCTATGACTGCTCTACCTGTACTACCAGCAATCACCCAGTCTCACAATGTCTGCTATTATAATCTTGCCCCTTTTCACCTATACATCCTCACTCTTCCTCTGTCATTGTCCTATCTCTTGGGTGTCACTGTGTTCTGTCATTCTATTCCCTACTCATATGACTGGCTTCATGTACATCTCAAAATACTGAGTACCCCATATCACTTATCCTTTTGTCATACATTCCACTTATTACTTATCACTATCATTCATGCTTGTAAAGTGGATGGTGAGTGAGCAGAGATGAGTGAGCAGAGATGAGTGAGCTAGAACCATGAAAAAATGCACTTCACACACTCTGTCACATGTTGGATTCAGAGGATTCTTTAGTCTTGTAAGGGCCATGACATCATCTTTAGAGTTGGTGCCACAAAAATTGCATCCTGTACTCTTGGTAATGAGGTTGATATTAGGAAGAGCATAGCATCCAATTATAGAAACCAAGCCAAAAATGAAACACATGTGCAAAATGCAATCCTCTGGCCAGTCAGATCCAAAGTTAACTCCAGTACATGCCAGAAAAATAAAAATATTCCTTTTTTTGTTTGTATAATTATTTCTAGTTTGCTTTTTAATGCTCCCTTCATGAAATGTTAACATTAACATATCTTTCATTTTTGACAGGTTTGGAAGTATTTCATCAATCTACTTGAAAGCAGCATTTTTAGATAACAATCTCATGGTTTCTTTATCCACCTTAACATAAAGTTTGATTTTATTTTTAACATGCTTGAAACTACAGTAAAATACAATAAATACAAGTGAGAGGAGAAGTAACCAAGTAACAAAGCCTTCCAATTATGTGCACACAGGCAATGCTCTCTTTGATTTTTAATGTCCTATGCACACAAAATTTTATGGTGTGTAATTTTTTTACAGTGACAATAAAATATTTATGTGCTGAATTCTTAAATGTAATAAATCCGACAATATTAAGATAATTTTAGCTAGTATCTCCCAGAGGCTTTAAATTTGCATATAATGTTTAAAGATCTTAAATATGCAGTACATTTAACATTGCATTAAATTTTGGTTATTTATCACCACAAGTGTCTGAATCATTGGCCTATTTTGAATAAAAGATATTCAATTCTTTGTGTACAGTTTAATTTTCTTTGTTCACTAGTTACATAACATGTGCACGTATGCATGCATGCATGAATATGAACCTCTCAAATGGATTATTGCATGCGAGTTTGAAATTTTAAAACCACCAAATTATATTCTGCAAAATTCTTTAACTAAATTGTGGATTAAAACTACTAAAATTTGTTGCATAAGGATGCAAATTGAGAAAACCAAGAAAGTACCTTATTTTCTCAATTAGAACACCTTTAATAAAACATTTAAATTCTGTATGTGCAAAAGATGTAGCTTCGTTAACAGAAAGTAAAAAAAAAACTAACTGTAAATAAGTGTTATGATTTTCAAACATTTTTTGTGAATAACACATTTTCGGACAATTGCAATGTAGAAAGTTTATTGAAATATTAGCATAGGAAAACAGAGATTTTAAATAAAACATTCACCAAATATTTGATATAAATTATCAATGCATTAAAACAAACTTACTCATATGCTTTGATATGTCAAAACAAAAGTTACTAAGTGAATTATCGATACAGCAAAATAGAATTACTAAATGAATTACCACATCAAAAAGTGATTGCTTAACAAGTTACTTCATATTTCATGAAATATTTTTTCTTGAATACATTAACATATTGAAACAATATTTCAAATGATTTATGAGTTATTAGAAAATCTCATATCTATAAGGAAGGTAAAATGTGGCTATATAACAGTCACACTTTATATAACAGTACATTAGCAATATAAGAGACATTACTAGTTTCAATCAGAAATCATGACTAACCAGGTTTCCTCCATTCTTTGGTCTCTTCCTAACTGAGTTAGCAACATATCGAAACAATATGCTTTCAGTGAGTTAGCAACATATTGAAACAACATGTTTTTTGTTGAGTTAACAGCATATTGAAACAATATGCTATAAGTTACTGGAAATTACAATAAGTTTCATATGCACATTACGACACTAAAATAGCATTTATAATGAGGTAACAAAATGTTTTAGCCAAGCTATCAGCATTTTGAAAGAGCATTTTAAATGAATTATTAGGTAATAGAAACTGTAAATTACCTAGAAATATATAGATTTATTGATTAAATATTTCAAGATCCACAATAAACTTTAGACTAATAATTTCATCTTTAAAGTATATATTTACAAGATTAACAGACACACTATATTTCAATTGGTTTAATCTCTGATCATTGAATGTCTTATTACTGAATATGTATATTTACCCAAGCTAACAAACTTTTACGGGGTGGAAAACACATATCAACCATTCGAAAACACACAAAGACTGTTAACTTCACTCAGATTTGGCGCTAAAACTTTTGTCGCACCAACTGCATCCTGTTCACTGATGCAATTCTGCTGAGAAGATACCAAATAACAAACATTTAGGCAAAGTATACAGTCTTTGTGTATTTTTGAATGGCTAATAAGTATCTTCCATTCTGTAATTGTTTCAGTTTCAACACACATTCTCAGATAAAATCACCTGCCTGGCAAGTACATCTCTGAAATAAGAAAATTTTCTTCCTAAACAAAGGATTTTAATAGTGAACCAATAAAAAATGGAGGGTAAATACAAATATTGTAATTATACACATGCTAAAGATAATGTTAATGCAGAAAATTATCATCTTTGTATTGATAATTTTTACATATGTAAACATTCTCAGATATAGAAGAAGGGAGAGAAAACGAAATTGTGTGATGTTCATGTATTTTTCAAAGCTACTACTGACAAAGAGAAATGACTATAATTGACAAGGGAAACTGGGTTTGAAGATTATATATCTCCAGGACCTTACTTCTAATCAGGAGCATTTGTATCTAAATCAAGACCATTTGTATCTAAATCAAGATCGTTTGTGTCTAAATCAAGAATGTTTGTGTCTAAATCAAGGACGTTTGTATCTAAATCAAGAGCATTTGTAACACAACTTATATTCATATGTCTAAACAAAACTTGTGATTTAATAAAATAATTTACTAATATTTTGAAATGATCTCTACATAAAGAGAGAGGGAGAGAGGCACAGCATGAACACTTCATGTTTCTGCAATATTTCTAAACCAGGTCAGCATGGCAGAGACCATCCCTCTCCAAACCTTCACTCTGTCTCTCACTATCTCTTTTCATAGAGAAAGTGAGAGAAAGAGAGATAAATGAATAGATAGGAGGATGTCAAGGCAGCAAAGGCCTCATGAGAATGGGGCTCCATGCACACACATATATACACAGATGTTACAGGGTAGCATCTGCCTCAATCCAGTCAACAGATTATTGTTGTGACATCTGTGGGTGCCTATATGCTTTCAGCTTTGGACAGTGGATTTACATGCATGCACTCTCATCACTGAGATCACAAACCTTGTCATCGTTGGACACTGATGGACTACCAACATACACACAAAAATCACACCTTTGTGTCTTCTATCTATCTATCTATCTATCTATCTATCCACACGCATACACATATGTATGTATACATACATATATATATATATATATATATCATCATCATTTAGCGTCCATTGTCCATGCTGGCATGGGTTGGATGATTTGACCAGGGCTGGCAAGCTGGAAGGCTGCACCAGACTCCAGTCTCATTTGGCATGATTTCTACAGCTGGATGCCCTTCCTAACACCAATCACTCTGAGAGTGTAATGGCTGCTTTTACATGCCACCGGCACAGGTGCCATATATATATATATATGCTGGAGATGCAATGGTCCAGTGGTTAGGGCAGCAGACTCACAGTCGTAGGGTCGTGGTTTTGATTCCCAGACCGGGCATTGTGAGTGTTTATTGAGCAAAAACACATAAAGCTCCACAAGGCTCTGGCAGGGGATGGTGGCAAACCCTGCTATACTCTTTCACCACAACTTTCTCTCACTCTTTCTTTCTGTTTCTGTTGTACCTGTATTTCAAAGGGCCAGCCTTGTCACACTCTGTGTCATGCTGAATCTCCCTGAGAACTACGTTAAGAGTACATGTGTCTATGGAGTGCTCAGCCACTTGCACATTAATTTCAGAAGTAGGCCGTTCCGTTGATCAGATCAATTGGAACCCTTGTCGTAACCGACGGA
>NC_068986.1:39279973-39280915 GCF_001194135.2 Octopus bimaculoides
CCCAGAGAAACGATACATGCAACATAAAAAATATACCCCCTTCTTCAGTTGTCCCTGTTTCAAATGCGGAGTAGATGAAACAGGAACAACTGAAGAAAGGGTATATTCTTTATGTTGCATGTCTCGTTTCTCTGTTTTTTTCGTTGTCCGAAAAAAGTTCGCTTTCTGTGTTTTCATTTCTCATTGTGTTTAACGTTTTTTTTTTTTATGTCCTGTACCCATATATGCATGTATATATACATATATATGTTGGCATGTACATATATGTATGTATATATGTATATATCTAAAAATATATAATATTAATGGTTTCTTATTAGGAAACCAATCGATTTTATACAGGGCTGCAAGGAGAAGTGCTCAGAATAATTGAGACAAGAGTAAAATATTAGTTAAAGAATAAAAAGACTGGGTTAACGACTCAACATATCACACCCCCTCAATGAACATATATAAGAAATACAGCATAAACCGTCAAACATAAGGAATAAGAAGAAATAACGCAAGAAAAATAACACAAGAAATGATAAATAAATAAAAATATAGCATATAGTATAAAATGTTTATACACGAATATATTGTTTCAACTGATAACATTGAACTGAAACAAATTGAGTTAAAGGTATAAAGCAATACATGTGAATATCATTTCATAGGAGTTAAAAAAGTTAAAATAAATACGAATAAAAATTAATACGGAAGGAGTAAAAATTTCAAATATATAGCAGGCACCCAGCAAGTATCAACAGGCAAAAGTTCAATTCCGCTCACCATGTCCAAAAAGGTTCACCACACATAAGTCAAAAACAATTACAGCACACCGCAGGTATCCATCAGTAAAAACAATTTCATGAATTTCATACAATACCTATGGCCATTTTGGAGGTACAGCACTGTATTTCAAAACACAATAGAGTGTAAATAGGTGATGACCCCCTTGTC
>NC_068986.1:39282906-39299175 GCF_001194135.2 Octopus bimaculoides
TATATATATATATATGACAGGCTTTTTTCAGTTTCCATCTCCCAAATCCACTCACAAGGCTTTGCTCAGCCTGAGGCTATAGTAGAAGACACTTGCCCAAGGTGCCATGCAGTGAAACTGAACCTGGAACCATGTAGTTAGGAAGCAAACTCTTTAACATACAATGCAGCTATGCTGGGGTATTACTTTGAAGGGATTTAGTTGAATGAATTGATTCTTTTAAAGCTGGTATTTATTCTATCAATTTCTTATGCTAAACCACTAAGTTACTGGGATGTAAACAAACCAACACTGGCTGTCAAGCAGTGATGGGAGACAAACGCAAGCACACATAGAAAGACAGATAGATACATACATACATATACTGTGATACTTGGGGATGGTCATAGTTTGCCAATTAAACACACACACATTTATGTTTGGTCTTTACTTCAGCTTTATTATTATTATTTTCTTTTCTTTGTCAAAGCTCTTTCATCACACATCTTTTGACCTATTCAATAACCCTTTATGCTATGTTCTGCTTATTCCATTTTTGACAAAATGGAATGAACAGAACAAGAGAAAACATGTGGGATAAAAGGTCGTTGAAAAGGTCACAAAATATGTGATGAAAGAGATTTGACACAAAGGAACTAAAATGATAATAATAATAACAAAGCTGAAATGAAGACCAAATATATAATGTGTGTGTTTAATTGGCAAAATATGACCATCCCCAAGTATAACAATATCTGTTTCAACACATGATTTCACATCAAGAATCTTGAAAACCAAATACATAAATGTGCATATATATATTTATTTATTATTCTTAAACAAGAATGTTGTTGACAGTGACTTTGAAGTTTCGGCCAGCTAAGCCGAAGTCACTGTCAACAACATCCTTGTATGAAAATAATAAATTTGTACTCTACAAAAGTATAGAGTAACCCATCAGATTAAATGTAAAATTGTTTTTACTATAACTGAACATAAAAAAAAAAGAAATTTACATATATATATATATATTTGTTTTGCAAGATTTTTGATAAAATTATTGGCTAAACTGGCAACATGACCATCCCCATATACAACAATATATATATATATATATATATATATATATATATATATATATATATATATATATATATATATATATATATATGCATATATACAATGGGCTTCTTTCAGTTTCAGTCTACCAAATTCACTCACAAAGCTTTGGTGACCTGGAGCAATAATAAAGATAGTTATGGCCGGTTCAGAGGGTTACTCTTCAAAATCTGAAGAGAGGTTATAGGCCACCAGCCATTAGGGTCTGACAAGACGTATGTAAAGCCAAGAGATTTATGGACGTGAAACCATGGGTAACCGGTCATAACTATTTTAACCCATCTGTGTTCTTTCTTTATGTAAAAACCTAACCTGAAACTCACAATCGATCATGAAACTGCATACTGGCATGCATGGGTATATAACTTCATATACAAGTATATTTATATGTATGTGCATATTGATATATTCATGTATCTGTATATCTAAGTGTTTGGACATGTCTTTATATGCATAGATAAATGTGGGAATGCCTGTATATGGTATATACATAGACAGGTATGCTGATCTTGACCCTGACTTGGTGTTCTCATTATTTAAATAGCTTGATTCAGGTGAATCCTACAAATAATTGATAATATGACATTCACAAAGAGAAAGGATTTTCTTCTCCAGCACTTCTGGTACTTTGACTGCTTTGCTTTACACAAAGGATAAACTAACTTAGAATTTTCACTAAAGGATATTCCTTTCCACAGAAGAGATGTGTGTGTGTGTGTGTGTGTGTGTGTGTGTATATATATATATATATATATATATATATATATATATATGTAAATGTCAAACAATGAGAATGGGTGCATTGGTGGATAATTTTTTTTTATTTGTGTATTAAGGCTACCATTGGTTTCATGTTAAGAAAAATATCTTCATATCTTAACAATTTTTCAAGCCGATCACATGGAGAAATGGTGTTCGTCTCCATTTTGGATTTGTTTGACCAGTTGAAAAGGTCATTGTGCAAGACTTGGAGTTCCAGGCAAAACAAACTTTATAACACACACACACATACACAAGAGGAAATGGTTCCTTCTTTTTTTTTTTTTATTGAGGTCAAAAATGCTGATAAACTGACACAGACATCTTGTAAGTGGTACTTAAATTATTTGAAAATCTTAACTTTCTTTATTTTTTCCCAAGTTTGAGTAGCATTGTAGCATGTATGTAAGGCCTCACATCAATCAGTGTGGTATCACAAACCGATTGTATTAGAAATAATCATACTGATAAAGTTGTAACCTTGTAGAGACATTGGACTTGACATTGATTGCATCAGTTTAGCTATGTTAGGGAAATGGGTGCCAGTTTGTATGGAAGATTAAAGCTGATGTAGACAATTATTGTAATCAGAAGATTAATCTCAATGGAAACCAGGAGATAAGCAATGATTATAGAAGATACAGTAAGCATGTGGAAGGATATCAATAATTCTCTCATATCATTTATTATTGAGAAAGAATGAAATGATATTAAAGTAAGATAAAAATCTGAGATATTTTTAGAAACATTTCCTTTCATTCATGTCAGTTTGTTCAATGAAGTTGGAGTGGGGCTGCGGAGAATTAACCAATCAAATCAACTCATCTATCAGCCAACAAAGAAGTCTCTATGAGGTTGCTGAACCTAGCAGAATTAGCAGTCAAATCTCCCTCAAATCACATCTTACCATCTTAAAACGATCGAAGACATGACAGAATGTAACCCTCAATAGATGCTCTACCTGAATAAAAGACTGGATGGTCATATTTAGAATGTTTTGATCATGGGTGCAATGAAACAGAGCTGACCTGTGAGTAATTAATAACTTATTAACAAATTATGATGATAATAATGATGACGATGATGGTGGTGGTGGTGGTGATGATGATGGTGTTGTTCATGATGATGATAACGATGATGATGATGATGATGATGTTGATAATGATGATGATGGTGGTGTTGACGATGTCATCATCATCATCACAAAACTAGATCACTAAAATTCACCATGAAAGAAACTTTTTCCTGAATTCTTACCCGAAGGTCACCAGTACCAATCTCTTAGAAAACTTAGTTTCAATAAATAATTTTAATGAAATAACATTGACCTATGATATCACTTAGTTTCCCTCTTTTTGGTAATATTTTCTAAACTCCAGTTTATGCCCATTGTGTCTAAATGATTTTGGTAAAATAAATCTTCCTAATACTGATTACTATATTGTAATGAGATTGGTGTGTGTGTATGTGTATATATTTATATACAGTTGTCTAAAATCCATGAGTAAAAATAAAAAGTAACAGACACTCATACATTAGGTAATAGAGTGGATATATTATTATTAATATAATACTATAATATAGTCTTATGATAGCCAATAGCTGAAAGGAATAGTATAGCCATTTTATTCTTTTTAGCTATTTCTGATGATAGCCAAATTGTCAAATGGTTTCATGCCAGATACAAAGATCTAAATCTAGCTATCATGAGACAACAATACAATATTATTTAGATGATGATGATAGTAATATAGCCACTCTATTACCTAATATATGAGTGCCTTGTTTTGTCTGATGCATTTTTAGACAATTATATATATAATGTTGATTGCCTGTTTATGATCTTGCTCTACTGTACATATACCAGCTCAATTGATACATTGCTTATAGCCAATCTTCATTAGGGAGGCTGAGCACTCATAGTAATGTAAATGTTGTGTCATTTGAAATCTTACTACCCACAACTTAAACTTGTAAAAAAATAGTGCAAATAAAGTAGTGAACCTTGCTCAAGCATACATGTAAGACACTGCAAAACTAGACAGAAAAGTTGTTTGGTAGTATTTATCTGTGAAGTGTTGTAATTAGAATACTACTCAAGACAAAGAATTGTTTTTCAAAATGCCGGTCATTTAATGACCTACTTTCAAATGTATGTTTGCAGAAAGATTTCTTAAAGAGCAACTAGAACTGGAACCGCCCCCCCCCCCCACCAAAAAAAAAATCAACTTAACCTTTACAATATCCAAATAATATCATATGATAAATAATTCAGTTATTAAAAAATGTAATTTCCAGAGATGGTCACCACATAGGAATTATAATTAAAAGGTATGGAATAAAAACTGAAACAAGTAAGATAAAGGAATAAATAGAACGTAGAAACAATCATATTTTCTCTATTAAAGTTATTCAATGAGTTGCTTTTTCTTTAACACTTAGTATCTATTAATATGGGTGAATGGTAATTCCTGATATTCATAAGAGTGATTTACTTAAAATTCACTATGTCTACTATTTTTTAAACCTTTCCTTTGTTTTATTTCATTTGATTTCTGCTTATATTTTTTAAACTGATATTTCCTTACATGCACACACACAGACACACACACACAAACACACACACACAAACACACACATATATGTGCATGTTATATGTGTGTGCATGTGTAAATATATGTAAATATATATAAACATGTGTATACACACACTATTATAATTGCCTTATTTAATAGTGAAAAATACTTTATTTTCTGTGTTATTTTAGTAGTGAGATAATTTTCTTCTTTAAAAAAAAAAATCTTTATTTTTTTTTGTCTTGTTTCTAAATTTAAAAAAAAATCACTTAAATTGTATTGTAAATAGATTAACAAGAAAAGTAATGAAGGAAGAAAATATATCAGAAAAAAAGAAAAGCATAAAAAGAAATCATTGAAAAAAAATGGAAGAAAGAATAAAGAGAAAAAAAAGAGAGAAAGAAAAAGCAGTTTTAGAGGAAATTATGTTGAAATGCAAGAAACACTGGAGTATGAAGTTAGAAGAATTAACTTCAGCAATACAAAGTCATTTATATGGAGAGAACCAAAATAGAACATTGTTGTTTTCCCAAAGTTATTAAATGTTAATAAAAATGGATTCTTTGGTTATTATTATTTCAGTATACATCCATATATAAACATATATATATTTATATTCATATATATATATATATTTTTTTTTACTTACTGCAATCTTTTTACAAATCGATTTGCTATCATGATTTCTGCAAGAGTACATTCCAATTTTCCAAGGAAGTCCTGCAATGAAATCAATAAGAAATGACATTGTGAGATTAGTGATCTCAGAAGAAGACTGATGACAAATATGTGACAGCAATTTTTCTGACATTGTTTAAGAATAGCAAGCAGGATAAATGTCTTTGTAAATTCTGTCACAGCAATGTTCCTTGACTGTGGCATGGCAGTTAGATTGTTAGATTTCTGGTTGCTCAAAATAGGTGCAATCTTAAGAAAGAAGCCAAGAATTTTTACTCCAGTTCTTTAATCTTTCTAAAATGACATAAACTATTTCTGCTTTAAGATATACATTCTGTTCTTTAAAACAAGAAATATTGCTGGAAGGTCTTTCCAGTCACTACTCATTTTGTAAAGAAACACTGCATATAAACAGAGTGTATAAATACTGCTCATAAATAATGTGTCTAAACACTTGTTTTATATGCCCCCCCATTGATAACTAATAAATTAACTAGCATACTGGCAGCAGCGGTGGTGGCAGTGGCTTTATCTCTTTTCCTTCTGTGCTGAACACTTTCTTTATGGTAATACAGTTGATGACTCTGTAGACCAATTCTTGCATAAAAGAGTCAATGGCATTGACTGCATGGCAATGTTGGTGGAGGGTGAGCTTGATTTTGTTGAACCTTTCTCTCCTGTTGTTTGACAGGATAACTAATATATACCATTAAATTAATTAACTACACATAGATACAGGAAATGCATAAATCTAATGGTTAGGTTCAGACAACAAAAGCTCAACTTGACATTGACATTTTCTTCTGCTGTAGCAACTGTACTAGAATTCAGCCAACATAAAGTCATTATTTTGCAACATATATTAGCTTCATTGATATTTGCTATGTCTCTTAGCAACAATTTTCTAATTCTTGGAACCAATCATATTAGTTATTATGAATACCAAATTTTGTATAAGTAAAAATTGGATTGATATTACCCTCTTTGTTATTTTTTGGCCCTGTTAGACGGAAAACAAAGGACAGAATTTAGAGCTATTCTAGGCTCTCCTATACTGATAGGGCTGGATTAAGGTCTAAGCACAGTCCAACAGTGATTAACCCTTGACCCTTCCATTGATTAACTGACAAGTTATTGAGACATAATTGAAATGATTGATTAAAAAGCAATTTGTTTTTCCTCCAAACCATTCAATAAACCAAATTCCACACTTATGTACATACATACAAACATACATATTTATATGTACATGCACACACATATAAATAAATACATATGTCTGTGTGAGTTTAGAAGGCTACATTATATGGGTGGATATTGTGGTAGCTTTCAGCTATGTTCCAGCCAAGCTGGTTGAAAGATCCTGAATGAAGCTGCACAGAAAATTATGCCTGGTTGCTTGTGCAACTGCATATATTTTGTACAGTGGAAACACATGTAGGTTGTCGTGACCATAAAAATATGCTGGATGACATTGTAAAATAAAAGGAAATATATTTTGAGGATGTACCAATCTCCATATTCTCTACCATTATAATTATTACTTTAATATATGTATATAAAGGCAAACTTTATACCCTACTAAACATGGATATATTATTAGAGAACCAAATACTATGGTATTTGCCTTGAGAGATCCTCTCATATAGCCATATGGAGCACAGTCATATATCATAGTAGATGAGGACTATCTTGCATGGGAACCAGAACTACCAGGTCATGTGATTTCAGCATACTGTGCTTCCTCAATGGCAGGCATCCAGTCCCACATATCAGCCAAATATCACTGCCAACGATATATAGAATGATAGTGATTTTTCATGCATTGGTGTTGCAAATAACCAGTAGACTTATTAAGTGATAGAAGCAGTATCAGTACCAAAAGGCAATCTTTATATCCTCTTAACATGGATGTGTTATTAAAGCACTGAAAACTATGACATTCACCTTGAGAGGTGACATATGGTGCTAAAGCATAGATATATAAATACTAAATATGGTGCTAAAGCATAGATATATAAATACTAAATAAAACAATTTTCACTCCATTTCAAAGTCCTGAGATTGTTCAGAAAGATTTCTAAATATGGACGCAACAGTGTCTGCACATTTGTTCCTGATCCCATCATCCGCCAGGCCTTCCTACTTTATCCTGTAAGACACACTGGACTTACCAGTTTTGTGACTTCTCTTTACTGTTTTAGATAGTTTCAAGTTGCAGACAACTACATGGTGATCAGTTGATATCTCAGTCCCTCTCCTTACACGAATGTCCAGCACAAGATCAAAGTAGCTGAAGATGATAATGAAATCCATCAATAATCTCTGTCCTAAAGTGTCCCTATATCAAATATACTTATGCACATTCTTGTGTTGGAAGAATGTGTTCATAATGGAGAGTCCATTTCCAGCATAGACATTGGGCTTTTAAAAAAGTCTCCCAGTAGAACACCAAAGAGAGAGGTGGAGAAGTTTAAGTATCTCAGAGCCATAGTCATGAGTGATGAGATGCAGGAGGCTGAATTGAATGCAAGAACTGCAGGTGCTGAAACAGTAATCAGTTCTCAGAAGAGGAGAGATTGGTAAAATTTAAAAAAAAAAACCCCAAAAAACCAAACTTGTTATCTTCAATTTGGCTTTTGTGCCTATTCTCATTCATCTATGGTTATGAATATTAGGTAATGACTGAAAGAGTAAGATCACAAATACAAGCAACTGACTTGTAAGGGCCGGGTGGATATTAGGCATGTTGTGTTATTGCTATTACTCAATCCAAGGCCAGTATTGATTGAGCAGACCTATTATCAGAGGTGTTCCAGTTGCAACAACCATCCTGTCATTTTGTGAGTATATAATTCTGTTTTGGAACAGTGAATCTTGAAGCATATAAAGCTATAAATAATAGAATGTAAATATTGGGTTGAATAAAACCTTTTGGATAGAATAAGTCAAAGGTTGCCATTGGGACACAGAATCATATCTCCTGTTTTACATTCAAACATTTACATGTCATTATTTATAGCTTTATGTGCTTCAAGATCCACTGCTCCAAAAAAAGAATTATTTCACATTCTCTTGAACATTTATAAAATTCTTATGACATCAACAATATATGTTGTGTTTTTTCACAACTATGAAATATGTATCAATGAACCATGTCAAAGCCATGGTTGAATGGGTGGGAACTGCCCAGAAATAGCATATAATCTGTTCTATCCGGCAGTATGTCATTCAATAGTTATTTCAGTAATCAACTCCATGGAGGATAATAACTTTATGAAACAACATGTTTGCCATTGATTACTGTATGAATTTTGAAAGAAAAGTACCACTACAGAAGCAATGCAAAACACCTGTGAAATGTATCTGGATGCAGCGAAAGCTCATACATGTCAGGTATGGTTTAGAAGGTTTAAAAATGGTGATAGTCATGTAAAAAGCACCATCCTAATGTGGTTGATGCCAGGTCCATCTGACTGGCTCCCATGCCAGTGGCACATAAAAAGCACCATCCGAATATGGCTGATGCCAGTACCCCTTGACTGGCCCTCATACCGGTGGCACATAAAAAGCACTATCTAAATGTGATCGATGCCAGGCCTGCCTAACTGGATACTGTGCCGGTGGCATGTAAAAGGCACCCACTACACTTTCAGAGTGGTTGGTGTTAGGAAAGGCATCCAGCTGTAGAAACATTGCCAGATCAGATTGGAGCCTGGTGCAGCTGCTGGCTCTCCAGACCTCAGTCAAACCATCCAATCCATGCCAGCATGGAAAACGGACGTTAACGATGATGATGTTACGTGTATATATATAACAGGCACTATATTGTTAAACGTGTTTTCCATTTATTTAAATGATAGGATGGTATTTGAGGGAAATTTGGCTATTATTTGTGGCAGGTCAAGCAGCCTCATAATTGCTCCTTCATTGGTTTAGCACAATGTTGCCATGTTGTTTTTTGGAAGAAAAATATCAAATGACTGATGATGAACACTATCAAAGACTATGGAAGGGTAATGTAGAGAGAATGGACAATGAAAAAATATGAATACAAATATGTTAGTGGTCGATTGTTGTTGTCATTAATGGCAGTGGAGTGATATGACAGTAAGAAGTAAATAATAATAATAAAAATAATAATAATAATAATAATAATAATAATAATAAGAAGAAGAAGAAGAAGAAGAAGAAGAAGAAGAAGAGGAGGAGGAGGAGAATAATTTATACATATCTAAGAAACATTGTGATAAAGAAAAGTAACCAAACATAGATAGCAACAGGTGGGGAGAGGCAATTTTCCAGATTCATATACAATGCCAAGTAGTGGCAGTAACAACAACAGTAAGAATGGCAGTAGTAGTAGTAGTAGTTGTAGTTGTAGTTGTAGGAACTATAAGGATGGTAGTGGTGGTGGTAGAGGTGATGAATGATAACAATAATGATAATGATGCTGCTGCTGCTGATTAGTAACGATGGTGATGGTCAAGATGATGATGATGGAGATGGTCATGATGATGATGGTGATAGTAATGGTCATAATGATGGTGACAACAATGAAGGTGGTGGTGGTAGTAATGATGATAAAAATAATGTTTGACTTTTGGCTGATAATGATGATGCTGACAACAACAGTAATATAGTAATAGTGGTAGCAATGGCGACGGTGGTGGTGGTGGTGGTGGTGGTGATCATAACAGCAAAATCTGTACTAGCAATAATAACAATGACAACGATGACGATGATAGCGGTAGTGGTGGTGGTGATAATGATAATGGTGATGGTGGTGTTGGTGCTGATGATGATGGAGACAACAACAATGATATTGGTGGTGGTGGTTGTGATGATGATGAAAATAATATTAACTTTTGGCAACAGAAACAGCTAATCATGAATTTGTCTTAAGGAAATATATTTTCTTTCCTAAATAGAACCTGGTTATTGTTAATTAGAATTTGATGTAATCTGTAAATATTTAGAATGTAAGATACAAAAATCTACAAATACTTTCTAAAATAATGCAATGACAAGCAACAACAACAACAAAACATATGTTAAAATTTAATTAAAGATCCTAATTGAAGTTTATGTAAGGTAAGACCAAAATTAAATTTAGCTTTACAGCTTGATATAATGTACATTACTGTCCATTGGAAAACATTTTATTCCTTCCAGTAGATATTAACATTTTTATTTGTTAGGTTCTGGTGAATTCTGCTTGTATCACAGCAAGTCATAAATTAATAACGTTTAGTTGTAATGCTGGCTTATAGTATATTGATAGTCTGTTAGTTACATCATCTGAGCAGTGTAAAAGCTATCTTGGAAATGATGTTATTGTTAGTAGAGAACCACAGCAGGTTTTTGATCAAAGCAGACTTGCAGCACAGATTTCAGCCAATCAAATATTTAGAAGTGACCCACAAACAAATTAACATAATGATTGGATTTCTTATTACATTTTGTTTTGTTTTTTTTTTCCTTTTTTTTTTAAGCAGAATTCTTCTATTCTTTTATTCTTTTACTTGTTTCAGTCATTTGATTGCAGCCATGCTGCAGCACCACCTTGAAGTGTTTTAGTCAACCAAAGCAACCCCAAGACTTATTCTGTGTAAGTCTAGTACTTATTCTATCAGTCTCTTTTGCCGAACTGCTAAGTTACAGGGATGTAAACACGCCAACACTAGTTGTCAAGTAGTGATGGGGGAGACATACACAGGCACAAAACATCACACAGACATATACAAAAGCATGCTTATTTGTGCATAAGCACGTTTGTGTGCGTATGTATATAGGATGCAGGCATGGCTGTATTTACTTCACAACCATGTGGTTTCTGGTTCAGTCCCACTGCATGGAACCTTGGGCAAATATCTTCTACTATAGCTCCAGGCCAGCCAAAACCTAGTGAGTAGGTTTGGCAGGTGGAAACTGAAAAGAAGCCTATCATATATATGTGCGTTATGTTGTGTTGTGTTGTGTGTATGTCTGTGTGTGTGTATGCACATGTGCTAGCCTCTTTGCTTTGACATCATGTTGCCTGAGACTAGAAGATGGAATATGAATCAAGAGTACTAGAGTAAAATAAATTGAGTATGATCTGTTGGATGTGTAGTGTTAATTTAAAAGAATAGGCGCAGGAGTGACTGTGTGGTAAGTAGCTTGCTTACCAACCACATGGTTCCGGGTTCAGTCCCACTGCGTGACACCTTGGGTAAGTGTCTTCTACTATAGCCTCGGGCCGACCAAAGCCTTGTGAGTGGATTTGGTAGATGGAAACTGAAAGAAGCCCGTCGTATATATGTATATATGTGTGTTTGTGTGTCTGTGTTTGTCCCCCCAACATCGCTTGACAACCGATGCTGGTGTGTTTACGTCCCTGTAACTTAGTGGTTCGGCAAAAAGAGACCAATAGAATAAGTACTAGGCTTACAAAGAATAAGTCCTGGGGTCGATTTTCTCGATTAAAGGCGGTGCTCCAGAATAGCTGCAGTCAAATGACTGAAACAAGTAAAAGAGTAAAGAGTAATAGTTAAATGAAATTAGCAGAATAGGCAACCGTGCTGGATTGGGTATATAATGTAAATGGATGGTACAAACTGGATGGAAAAGATTTTATGTATTGATGAACCTTGTAGCAAAGATAGATGAAGGAAAACTTGGGAGGGAGTAATCAAATCACTTCTGAGAATGTTGGGGTTCATAAGCAAGATGACACAAGATCGATAAAGATAATACAAAGATCAATGATAAGGTCAATACTAGTCAATACAGATGCTATATTGTAGACCTTACCACCTCATGACAATATGGGAAAATAGATTTTAAATGGTGTGATAAGGATGATCATTATGATGACCTAATACTGCTACTGCTCTCAATGATGATGATGATGATGATGATGAAACTTATATCAATATTCTATATCGGAATTGGAGTAACACAATTCTTTGTCATGGCTACATAAATATTCAGTGTCACATACACACTTACTTTCATGATATACCTCTTGAAACTGATTTCATCCAATCAGTAACAGTCATTTTTCATACATAGTATGATGGATTCCTTAGCAGTTTGTGTATAGGAAAAAAAAAAACAGTAATGTTTTGGGGGCTTATTGGCTTAAGCCAAGTTCTTGAATTTCATTGGACTTCATTTATGTGTACATAGTAGAGGCTATGGTTTTTACCTAATTTTGTGTACATAGAAGAGACTATGATTTTTACCTAAATGTTGACACTAAAAGGAAACGTTCCTTTTTAATGTCAACATTTGATTAGATGAAAACAAGGTCCAATGAAATTCAAGAGCTCGACTTGAACCAAAAAGCTGAAAAACAGTGTGATCATTTCATACAAAAACTGGTAAGACAACCACCAAATTATGTAGGAAAAAATGGCTATCAGTGATTGAACAAAATCAGCGTCAAGAGCTGTATCATCAAAGTGTGTATGTGACCCAGTGCATTGACATTATGAAGGCTGACAACAGTAAGCTATGCTACAACAGAATCATCCATATTCCTTTTTTTTTTTTTTTTTATGTGGGGGGAATTGCTCTTATGGATGAATGTCTCTACTGATAAAATAAGAATAAATAATTCAATAGAGAAAGCAAGGGTTACATTTGATTTATTAAATTTATTAGCAGAGTATTTACACTATGGTATTCTTGTTTGTATTAAATGTCAAACATATCAGTAAAATTGAAACTGGAGCTAAATGAGCAAAGCTAGCTGTAAAACATTTTCTAGAGTTATTTTTATAATTTTATTTTATATTTAACCCTATGGTGACTATATTTCCAATGAGTAACTACCCATGAATTTAATTTGATTTTCAATTAATAAAGATTTGGAAAATTTCTGCAACTTTACATCATTAATAAATTATTTGGCTGTTGACCAACTGACATATCATTTGTTCATGTTATGAGATTTTGATCAAGATTTTAATTTCACTACAAACACTTTGGTATGGGTAGTCTCATGTTGGTTAGCATTTAAATGTTTTATATCTGTTTTCTTGTGACGGTCTTGGTAGCTGACAGTTGTTCATTTTCTAATAATCTTATGTTTTAATGTTGGCAGAGACTCTTGAGAGATTTTTACTGCTTCATCATTAAAATTTTAAATTTCTTAAATAAACTAACAAAGCAACATAATTTGAACATTTCCTACTTGACAGGAGCAACTTATAATGTTAAATACACTAGTACAAATGTAATGAGAATAGTAATGTAGAACCATATATATTGGCTTATAAGCTGTATTCTTCTTTCATATAACACAGCATGAACAAGTAAATTAATAAGTTATTCTTGGGGGAAATATAAATATCTTTTGTTCAGCAATGTTTTAATTTCTATTTTTTTTAAAACTAATTTTCTTAAGATATGCACCAAAGACAAACTGTGATTCTCAAAATTCAATATTTTGTATAGTTCAACCATTATGACAATCAATTTTATGTCTTTCAAGAATTGTATTTTTTTTTTCTACCTGCTAGCACATAGAAAATGATGTTTCTATAATCATTAGACATGAAGGGTGCAGCAACAGAGGTTTGTTTATTTCTGATATCATTTTTGAAACTATTCATGCGTCAAGAAAAATATAATTTGCAGTGACTCATTCAAAAATATTTTCTGCACAGTGAAATAATTGGCAAGTTAAAAGAGTAGTGATTCGATTGAAAACACTTTGTGCATAGTCTGAATTTCTCACAAGAAAGTTTTGTTTTATTTTCCATTTGAAGGCATAATTTGATTGCTGCCACTGCCACCACCATCATCAACATCATCATTCCCTTGTATCACATCACCATTGTTAATATTGTCATTGATAATGAACTAACAAGAGAGCCTCTATGTGGTCACATGACCTGCTAGAAATATCAACCAAATTCCTCTCAAATTGCACCTTACCATCTTGGAAACAGAAAGGATACATTAGATAATATGGTCTTAGATACACTGCAATGATGATCATGATGATGACTGATAATAATACAAAAGAATTAGAAGTTTTTTGGGATCAACAAGTTCCTCACCAGATGGAGGTGATTGTGAAGGACAGCAGATGAAAGAACAAATGAACAGTGGATGAATGAACGAATGAAGATGAAATCCCCGATTCTTTAAGATTATCTTTAATAAATTTATTGAAGTCATATTTTTCACATTATCAGTCTACTAGAAGCATAAGATGGTAAATTTTTTTATTAAAATATACCAAGTAAATTCTGATGTTCTGCCAGGCTAACACGTTTTAGAGTGGAGGCGCGTGGCATAGGGTGTCAGCATCATGATCGTAAGATTGTAGTTTTGATTCCTGGACCGGGCAACGCATTGTGTTCTTGAGCAAAACACTCCATTTCACATTGCTCCAGTCCAATCAGCTGGCAAAAATGAGTAACGCTGCGATGGACTGGCGTCCCGTCCAACTGGGGAAAAGATACACCATTGAAACCGAGAAACCGGGCCCATGAGCCTGGCTAGGCTTTAAAAGGGCGCATTTATTATTTTTAACACGTTTTAGACAAACCTCCTAATATTGTCCCACTAAGCAGACTTGCTTTAAATTCACAACATGATGATAAAAGTTCTAGTGGTGTATCTACAATCCAATAGATATGCCATTAACCATCACCTAAATTAAAAGGTATTCTTAAAGGTTCTTGTAGTTTAACACCAAGTTAAATGTTGAACAGGCAGATCTAAATTCAAAGGTGTTACAGTTCCAACACTCCTGCTTTTTAAAGTGTATAAAAGACTACATTTTCTAATGTGATCTTACTCTTTTAATACAGTAAAATATGATTTGAAGGAAACTTAACTGATATTTCTAGCAGGACAAATGTCTGCATTGAAACTCATTGGGTTTATCTTGTCAAGGGACAGTTAGCAGGTGATAAACTGGAATGTGTTTATGTATAGGGTGTACCTGTAGCATACATACACACATATGTATGTATGTATGTATGTATGTATGTATGTATACATGCATGTATGTTCATGTCTTGCCTCCTGCACACAATCTGTTGAAGAAACAAATATTCCAAGAAAGTATTCTTCAAACCAAAACAGAAAAGCTAAAACACTTTAATATTTTTTTCCAGAGAAGTTACAATTTCAAATAAATACAAATTAGAAATGGTTTTACTCACATGCTTATCTAAGTTAGCACTTTTAGAATCCACATCGTAACTGCAATAGAAAAAAAAGAATGTTGAAAAGTATTGAAATGAAAAATGAAGAACAGTGAAGAGGAAAACACTTATGTCCTAGAGAATGTATAGCATACTATTAGGAAATTTATAAATATAACTTAAGTTGGTTGGATTTAAGCATTACCAGATGAAGACTATGCTTTGTTTAAATGTGTGCACATCTATGTACAGATATATATATATATACATTTATGTATCTCTCTCTCTCTCTCTCTCTCTCTCTCTCTCATATATATATATATATATATATATATATATATATATATATATATATATATATATATATATATGTATATATATGCACATCTATCTATATTTACGTGAGCCTGGTGTTGCCATCCGGTTTCACCAGTCCTCAGTCAAATCGTCCAACCCATGCTAGCATGGAAAGCGGACGTTAAACGATGATGATGATGATGATGATGATGATATAGTCAAGGGTAGAGATCCGATGTAATCCAAGATGGTAATCCAAAGGTGTAAGTGTAAGATAATCCTAGAATTAAGGTACTCTGATGTATTGGTTGGATACCTGTGAAAGGTCCATGTAAGCATGCAATGATAAAGCAAAGCAAATACAAATAATAATAATAATAAAAAATCAAGGTATGTCCATATTTAACATTGTTAGGTTGATACTGAAGGAAGGAATAAAAATCATAGCATAAAAGTATAATATCTTAGAGATAATCCTTTCTCTGATACCAGAGGAATGTCCAGAATAGATTGGGAAGAGAAGGAAGAGATAAAAAGAGAAAAAAAAAAGAGAGGCACAAAAAATGATCGTGGGTAAAGTTAATATATTTGACCTATCACCTAACCTACATGAGTTTTTTCCTGGGTCTCTTCTTTTTAATCTTCTGGTCACCTAGGTAGCAGAAGCTATCAACTATTTCTAGTTTTTCTCCCTGGAGTGTGGCAAAGGT
>NC_068986.1:39299275-39301260 GCF_001194135.2 Octopus bimaculoides
GTCAAGCAATGTTGGGGGGACAAACACAGATACACAAACACACATATATACATATATACGACGGGGTTCTTTCAGTTTCCATCTATCAAATCCACTCACAAGGCTTTGGTCGGCCCGAGGCTATAGTAGAAGACACTTGCCCAAGGTGCCACGCAGTGGGACTGAAGCTAGAACCATGTGGTTGGTAAGCAAGCTACTTACCACACAGCCACTCCTGCGCCTATGTATATATATATATATATATATATATATATATATATATATATATATATATATACATACACACACACACATATATATATATATTTGTATATATAATTCACCTAAGCTGGTCCATGGCCTGTCATGTTGAATTTTCCATGGTGTGCAATGGCTTCTTCAGACAAAATTAGACTATGCAGAATATGTGGAAGATTCAGCTGATATTTCTAGATGTTTGAATGACTGCATAGGGGTAACCTATGTTTTCTTTTCACTTGTAAAGGTGAAGATGTTGATATTTGCATCTAAATTGATCTTAGAATCTGAATGTTTGGAGTAAGAAGTATTATATTGTTGGATTCTTTACTTGCCATCGTTCATGAAGTAGAACTGGCTGCAATTTTTGTAAGTAGGCTATATTGTAGCAATAAGAGAAATATGCCTTGCCTAGGGGGCAAAATAAAATAGTTCTAGCTGATTAAACTGTGATCAATAGATCTAGTACTTTAATGTTCTGGTTAATTACCATTAATTGAATACACTGTATTGGTTAAAATTTAATATGCACTTCAGTAGTTCAGTAATAAAAAAGAATATTTGTTATACTTAAAGTGAAAATGTACCATAGAAGTAAAGAAAAACACATTTAAGTATATGCATTTATGTGTAGAAAGACATTACAATTTTATAGGAGAAAAAAATAAAGAATACACACACACATACATATCGATGTGTTGTCAGACACTGAAACACATTTGTAATGTCGACAATGGTTAATATCTACATACAAAACCATTAGTAAGAGTAAAGATAGCAAGGCAGGAAAAGAAAAATGCAAGAAACAGTGAAAAAAATAGAAATATTGGCAATGTAGAACACCTGCTGGTTCACATATTATTTTAATAGCTTTATGGATTTTCTAATAGTTTCAAAGAAGAGTAAATAAAGAAATTATGTCAATGATTTAAGAAATATGCCAATTCTATAGAAGAAAGCAATTGTGGAATAGCTACACTTTAATTTTCTTCAAACTTTTGGAAGTTCAATTTTTTATTCATAGATAGAAGTAAGTAGTGTAAAATAATAAGTGTATTGTAGGCAAAGGCATTAAAAAAACTGTACACTGTATAAGAGCATTTAATAATGATAACAACCAATGAACAGATGATAATGTGTAATGAACCGATTCTAACAGATGACATATCTCTTCGAGAAATTGAGAAATTATCTGAATGTAAAGATCTGTAAACAGAAATAACTAGATTGTGGGAATTGAAAATAGAAGCAAACTCTATAATGATAGATGAATTGAAAGTGGTTATAGATAAACAATTCCTCAACTAGCTGAGTTTGCTTAGATTCCTATGACTTGGTCATACTATTTAGAAACACAAGTAAACATTTGAGATAGAAAGGACATCTGGCCATGAAATACTGCCTTAATAACTTTCATTCAACTCATGCCATTACGGAAAAAAAAAAACAGATGTAAAAGCAATGATGATGATGATGATGATACACACACACACACACACACACACACACACACACACATATCTATATATAAAATTATAATTTAGGGTATCTAAGAGACACCACCATGCTAGAAATAGCAAACCCTAAATTATGATAC
The DNA here is from genome assembly GCF_001194135.2 of Octopus bimaculoides. Lineage (NCBI taxonomy): Eukaryota > Metazoa > Mollusca > Cephalopoda > Octopoda > Octopodidae > Octopus > Octopus bimaculoides. Next base: position 39,301,110 of record NC_068986.1, read on the forward strand.
CCTAAATTATAATTTTAAATAATTATTACCTTTGATGGTTTTTATTCCCATGCTGGCCACCTGATAAAATCGGTATTTAAATATCGATCTTATCCTCATTTATATATATATCATCATCATCGTTTAACGTCCGCTTTCCATGCTAGCATGG
>NC_068986.1:39305509-39308607 GCF_001194135.2 Octopus bimaculoides
ATATATATATATATATAAATTGTAAATGCAAAAATAAAAACAAAACACAAAGGGTTCTGCGGTACACGTGTTTCGAGCTTTATAGTTGTTACATATATATATACATATATACAATGGCAGTGAGCAGGCAGAATCTTTAGCACATTGGGCAAAATGCTTAGCAGTATTTCATATGTCTTTATATTCTGAGTTCAATCTCTGCTGAGGTCAACTTTGCCTTTCATCCTTTCCGGGTCAATAAAATAAGTACCAGTTGAGCACTGGGGTCGATGTAATCGACTTATAACCACCCCCTAAATTGTTGGTTTTGTGCCAAAATTTGAAATCAGTATAAATACACACACACACACACATGTATATGTGTATATATAGTAAATCAATAACAAAAGATAAAATCAAATACAAAAAGCAACTAAGCCCAAGGGACATTCACAGTTAATATCATTATGTTGATGTTCAAAGAAAGAAAAAGAGTTATAAAATGAAAGTTATGCAGTAAAAGTAAATGTTTCAGACATAGTCTTTTGTCAGATATACAGAGAAAAAAACTAGAAACTAGGGAAGAAGAAAAATAATGGAGGAAAAGATAAGAAGTAAACAGGAGCTTGGAAGATATACACATGTGGGTAACTCACATGTTCAATATATAATAAACAACTAGAGTGCCAATGTGGTATGGGTCACACACACACACACACAATCAAAAGGCACAGGTATAGATGTCATATATATATTTGCACACATATATCAGCATATATTAGCTGAATGAAGTGGACCAATGATCAATTGGATTTCAGTTATGACCATGCTGTCTTTCATTCAGGCTTACATTATCTAATGTGAACTTCTGTTTACAGTATGGTTGTGTGTTATATGAGGGAAATTTGGCTGCTATTTCCAGCAGGTCAAGCAACCATGTGAAGGCCCCCTTTAGGATTGTTTTTTAAGTTATTTGATGAAAGAGAAGCCATACACATAATCTTTTGCAGGTCCTCCCATGCTAGCGTGAGCGATGTAACCAATTATACCCAATTTGAACATTTGCCAGTCAATGTCTGCAGGAAAAAAATATGGATGAGCAAGGAAGGAGATGGAGCAGTGGAGAAGTCTGGTCTGAATGCATGCTGTAGAGTGAATTCTGGTAAAAAGCACTCAAAGACCAGGTGGTGGTGTTAAACTGTGTTAGGACTACCACCCAATTAACAAATAATTCCTAAATAGATCTAGTTCTATGAGAAATATTATTGCCGATGAGATCATAAAGACAGTTGGCACTAGTTATATTTACGTCAATATACTAATTAATCATTTACAAAACATAATTCAAACATACAATTCAACAACACGGTTTATACAGCTTTCGGTTTATGAACACTTCCAGGATTTTTTTTTTTCTTTTTCTACGTTTAAATATTTATTTATATTTTAGCTTTGAAAGAAACACTGGGTCTACGTATAAATCAATAACTTTATGTCTATAGAAGTATTTAAAAATGCCGACAAATACAGGCAGACACATACACAAACAAGATGATGGGCAGTTAGAATGAATAATGTCAAACAGTTAGACGTTTGAGAGGGACAGTGGAATAACAGCATCAACAGAGCAACAGACAAGACACCTCACAGTATTTCAGCTACATCAGTTTATGCTGAGTTCAAATCCTGCCAATGGCTATCAACTGAATAATGGTTACAAGACTATAAAGCTTAAATGAAATCCACAATGAAAAACTGCTCTTACATCTAGGATGGTGGTGGTGGTGGTGGTAGTGCTGCTGCTACTACATATGAACATCCTAAACTATATTCTGAAGAAAGTCATCCAGCCATTTCACAAACGAATCATTTGCCAACACACTTCAATGTCTATTTCACAAATTCATTGTTTCTTTGTCTTTTTTCTTTAACTTGTTTCTGTCAATGGATTGTGGCCATGTTGGGGCACTGCCTTGAAGGGTTTAGTCGAACATACTTATTTTTTTAACTTTGGTACTTATTATATTGGTTTCTTTTGCTGAATCATTAATGTTATGGGGATGTAATCAAACTAACACCAGTTGTCAAGCAGTGGCGGAAACAAACACAAAGATAAAGGCATGCACACACATATGATGGACTTCCACACAGTTTCTCTCAATCTAATTTACTCCCAAGGCATTGGTTGGTCTAGGGATATAATAGAAAACACCTGTTCAAGATGCTGCAGAGTGGGACTGAACCCAAAACCATATGGTTACAATGTAAGCTTCTTAATCACACAGCCATGTCTACCATAAGTGTAAGGGCATTTGTCCCTAAGGACAAGCTAGTTAAACATCACCTCCACCAAATTTCATCTGGGGCACACTCAGTTCACCTCTTCTTCATGCTTATATTACCCTCTCTGTCTTTAGCTTCCCCCAATACATTAACTACTATACCCCACCTCCTCAGCTGAATAATACTGCTTTCTAAGTTTGCTTTTTCCTACAGTCATCAACTTAATGGTTGTGTCACCTAAATGTCGAAAGCATCATTACTGCAAAGCTTAGAAGGTCAACAGTCTGTGAAAGTCTTGTATACATCCCTTTGCTCTGGACTAAACCATCCCAAAATAATATACAAGAATATCAGCCCGGTTGCATTCTGTCTAGTCTCTCTATACATGTGTGTGCGCACGCACGCGTGTGTAAATATATATATATATATATATATATATATATAGAGAGAGAGAGAGAGAGGTAGATGGCTACATTGATAGACTGACAGACAGACAGACACACACACACACACACACACATATAGAGAGAGAAATAGATGGATGAAGGCACATGGCTCAGTTGTTAGAGTATTGGGCTTACAATCATGAGGTAGTGAGTTCAATTCCCAGACTGGGCTGTGTGTTGTGTTCATGAGCAAGACACTATTTCACACTGTTCCAGTTTACTCATCTGCAGAAATGATTTGCAATGTCACAGGTGCCAAGCTGTATCAGCCTTTGCCTTTCCCTTGGATAACATCAGTAGCATGGAGAGGGAAGACTGGTATGCATGGGCAATTGCTGGTCTTCCATAAACGATCTTGCCCAGATTTGTGCCTTGGAGGGAAACATTCTA
>NC_068986.1:39309109-39316499 GCF_001194135.2 Octopus bimaculoides
ATATATATATATATATATATATATATATATATATATATATATAGAGAGAGAGAGAGAGAGAGAGAGTGATGGTGAAGGTGTACCCTTAAGGTGCATGGTGAATATGAGAAGAATAGGGATAGAGGAACAGAAAAGTTGAGTGGATAGGTAAGTTTATGAGAAAAACACAGAAAATATCAGTATTTTATGCTTTTACATACACATATTTCAAGGAACCAACAGACACCTCAGTAATATTAGCTACTGCAACTAAGTAGTAAGTTGTGGGCATGTGGTTCAATTCTTGTGAGTTTGTTCATGACTTACTGTCTAAGGAGTATTTTACCCAATATATTATGAGCTGTTATAGCTTCTATGTATGTGTATATATTTTTATGATTAAGTTCAAGCACCCACTACACTCTCGGAGTGGTTGGCGTTAGGAAGGGCATCCAGCTGTAGAAACTCTGCCAAATCAGATTGGTACCTGGTGTAGCCATCTGGTTTCACCAGTCCTCAGTCAAATCGTCCAGCCCATGCTAGCATGGAAAGCGGAGGTTAAACGATGATGATTCAAATAACTATAATTTTTCTAACATAACAATAAAAGACCATATTCTTCAAGAATTTGACATGATCATTCCAGAAATCAATTGCATCTAGAATCTGGAATGTAGTACAGCTATTGGATAAAAAAGTCTCATTTATAGTGATCAACAGAAGCATTTTTTTCAATGATATCTAAGACTATGACTAAATTATGCCCCAAAGAAGAGAGCATTATTTATGTACAATATTCATTAAGGATCTATAATCATTAAAGATCATATTCTTGTAGGAAAGATGTTATGGATAGCCTTTCAACTGATTACAATATTTATGAAGCTCTCATATGATAACAGGTTTATGGTTCTTGATTAGCATTCAATGTTTGACAAGTGGAAGAAGCAGATTTAAAATATTTAACTATAAAAATCAACCTCAAGAAAGACAAAATCTTAGAAAATCTGTTAACCATCAATGAGATGTAATACACACATATTATTTAAGATGCAGAGGAAAGCTTAGATCCTAAAAGCAACAAGGTTTCCAACAAACTAAGTAATAAGTCTGAAATAGACAAGTAATCAGTGTAAAAGGCAAGCAATCAACGTAAGAGGCAAGCATTCAATATTAAAGGCAAGCAATCAATATTAAAGGCAAGCAATCGATATTAAAGCCAAGCAATCGATATTAAAGCCAAGCAATCGATATTAAAGCCAAGCAATCGATATTAAAGCCAAGCAATCGATATTAAAAGCAAGCAACCAATATAAAACAAACAAATAATTGATTCAAGAATAAATTTTATAAATATTGAAAGAACAATAAATTTAATAAAAACACACACAAAAAAAATTTTGATATCCTATTGCAAATGGGGTAGTTTTTACAGATTATTAAAGTTCTTTCTTGTGTAAAAGAATCTGTAAGGAATTTCCGGCTATTTTCTTTTCTTATGCGGAAGAATTTATAGATAAAATTTTTTCTAGAAGTATAGAGATTACAAAATTTTAACATAAATTTCAATGAAAATGGATAAAACAAAATATAGAATGGTATTTTTGGGAAGAAAAATGTTAGCTTATTATACAACAATGGACATCAAACGCCTGCAAATCGCTTCCTGAATAATTATTGTAAAGTGATGTACTGAATGATTTTGTTTAAAGACAATATTGATCATTTAGAAGACTGGATTAAGAAATGGCTTTCTTTTTCTCATTTATTCCTAAGAAGCAAGAATTATTTAAAATTATGAATGCTTGTAATAGAGAATCAATCTTATGATCACTCCAAGAACAAATTATTACAATCTTGCATATTTTTATCCTACGCAATGAAAAGATATGCTCAATAAACCCCCACTCTCTCTCCCAGCTACTTTTTATCCATTTTCCAAGATATTCCTTTATCTATCCCTACTCTACCAACTATCATTACACTGCACTTCATTTGCTTTCCTTTTTCTTCTCATCATTTCTAAGAACATTCAACTGATTCCTTCTCCTTTAGAAAAGCAAAAATTTATACTTCAAATTTATATCATATATTTAATAGATAGTTTAAATATTTAATGGTTTGTTCTATTGCATTCTTCAAAAGTGTTCCACCTTTAGAATATCAAATTATTATCAGGTGTTTAGTACTAAAGCAAAAGAACAGGAAAAGATATCTTAGAAGAACTCCAGTTAACAAGCAAAGATGATGCTTCATCACATACAACTGCTAAGTATTGGGTGAAGGAATTTAACCTTTTGCCCTTCAGATTACCCTGTTAAATGTAATACTTATCTATTCACATTGCTTTGAATTAATCAAGTATTATCTTGTACCTTTGAGATCTTGATGATGTGATTATTACCTCTGCCTTCACTAAGGTGGAAGTATTGTTTTCAGTTTTTATTCATTTCTTTGTTTGTTTGTCTGTGGACAAGATATCTCAAGAACTGCTGGATGGCTTCGAATGAAACTTTCAGGAATGTTTGGCCTCATGACTGGCATGAACTGGTTAGATTTTGGGATTGATCCAATACTGGACAAGGATTCTGGATTATTTTTCCAGCTTTTTTTACTTAATTTTCAAGAGTGGTCAGGTTCATTTTTAGTATTCATGTTTGTGAGACAGTCGAGTTTATTTCAGATATTCTCATATTAAAAATCATCTCTGGCAAATCGCTGAGAGGACGTTGGTGTTGCCTGAATGGAGGTTTGCACTCTGTGAGTGCTTTTGTTTATTTTTAAAATAATATTGTCAGGTAGATATGAGAGGTCAGATCAGGCCGGTTTGAACATAAAACAAGTGGAATATTTGGCCTGATATAGCTAGTTTAAATGCTAAAGGGTTAAAGAAAGAAGTTCTGTAAGTAACAAAGAACAATTTTAAATATAGAATAAATTTAGATATAAACTAAATGTTAGAGATCATTGATATTTTTTAAGTAACATTATTTTCTCAAGTCATTTCATTGTAACACCAAATATCACTCAAGCTATGAGATGTGCAAACAGCTCCATATGAGAAAAAAGGATCTCAAATAGGCTGTAGTAACTATGAAGGTATCTCTTTGTTTTCTGTTGTGGTCAAATTCCCTCGTATGTCACACTTAAATGGCTTGTCTTAACAATATCCAAAGTACAAGATGGTATAAAAAAGTTCCCAGACTAGTTCTGTAGTGTGCTAGCAGATGGCAGCACATGGATGCGTGTGCAGTGAGAGCCAGCAGTGACCTTCATGAGGTAGTGTGCTGAGTAACGTTGCTGTTTTTACTTTGCAAGTTGTGAAATTTCTGCTCTTGTGATCATGTGTATGCTGTAGTTTGTGATTTTAATCATGGACAGGAAGTTGGAACAAAGAGCCAAGGTGAAATTTTGCATTAAACTTTGGAAGTCTACTACAGAGATATTGAGCATGTTTTGGCAAGCTTACGGTGACGAGGCAATGAATCGTATGCAATGTTTTGAATGGCACAGGCACTTCAAAAGGCATGACAGAGATACAGCTCAATGAAGTGCATATTGTGTATTGAGAATTTATTCTCCAGGGTCAGGCCATCAATTGAAAGTTCTACTGTGATGTTTTGAAGCATCTGAGGGAGAACATTCAGTGAAAGTGACCGGATTTGTGCAGCACGAAAAATTGGATTCTTCACAACGACAATGCACCCTGTCACCGAGCTCGTTTCACTCATGAGTTTCTCATCAAAAACAACATGGTATTGCTTCTGCACCTGCCCTATTTGCCAGATTTAGCACCTTCATACTTCCATCTCTTCCTCAAGATGAAAACGCAGCTCAAAGGTTGCTGTTTTAACACCGTTGTCAAGATCCAAAGCAAATCGCAGAAGGTCCTCAATTTCCTTACAGAAAATGACTTCCTGGCTGGATTCCAAAAGTGGCAAGAACAATGAGATCAGTGTATTGTTGTGCAAGGTGACCATTTCAAAGGAGATGATGTTAAAACTTAGGTAAATAGGTTATTTTTTTATTAAACATAACTAGTTTGGGAACTTTTTGATACTTTCTCATAAACCTCCTTAAATTGCAATGCAACTTAAGGCCTGAATGGAGAAATGATTTTTACTTTTGGTAACTATACAAGAAATTACCTTGAGCAGCATCACTGACCCGTACTTCACATTTGTTGACTGGATGAAAGCATCCAAAATGGTTAATCAAAAGGGTTTATGAATCATCCTCAAGAAACTCAGCTGTTCATCTAAGCTCACTAACCACATTTGCTCAAGAAAAGAATCTAAATAAAAGACATATTCTTTCTTGAGTATATTAATATATATTCTTTCTTGGTAGCCATAGACAATGTGGTTAATTGTTTCTTCCCAGCCTCCACAAATTTCGGAGATACTTAATGTATTCGGCTTTATTACCTATTTTGCTGGTTTCTAGAGGTGAGGCATTGATCCTGTGCAGCAATCAAAAAATCCTTCAGTCTCAGCTTTGCACTCTATTTCATACCACCACCACCACCACCACCACCACCACTACTACAATACCATCATCATCATCATCATCATTGTAGTTGTTCTTCTTTTGGCTTGCTTTAGTTTATACAAGTCACACCCAGATCTCAACCAAAGATGTCAAGGAAGAATAAAATTTTGCATCTAAAAATGCTAATAGGTAAGGTGTCATGCAATTGAAAAAAACTGATGTCTGTAGCGGGGAAAACACACTGAATGTGTGTTTTTCTCCTCACAGAATATGTAAGGTTGCATTTACATGGAGAGGAATTTATGTAGAATATGTGAAGTACCCATAAATATGATTTTTTGCAACTCACTTATTTTGGGGCTGCTAGAGATTTGGTCTGCTTATTTAGCTTATCTTCACACCATTCATGTGGCTTCAAGTTGCCTCATTTGTCTATTTTCAATTTCCAGATTCTTATATTTACTCTATTTTCAGAGATGTGTTTTTGTCAGCTGGAGTTGCAACATCACTCTAAAGACAAGTCCTTTCAACATGATTTTTCACAATGATAGCTGATCAGTTAGCCCATATTTCCCAATCAGCCTGAATACTGAAATTCTAAAGGATGGTAAACTCAGCGTTCTGCACAACTTCTTAGTTGTTTATGTTCCAACAAGTTCTCTTTGTGAGGGAGGTTGCATGTGTGGCATATTGACCAGTATATGTACTGAGGTGCCCTGTCATGTCTTTACAAGTATTTTATTGGTATCAGTTGGTAGCAACAGAGATTGTGTGGTCGATTGTCTCTGGATGTTCTCCACATATGCATCACAATAAGCTGTGAGAAGACACTGATCCAGAGCAGCAATGATATATCCGTCAGTTCCTTGTTTGAGACAAGAGCATGTCAGCTATTGATAGGTAAGGATTTTATCTACATCAGGGACCCTGGCTCTACTCAGGTATTTGCCATGTAGTGGTTTTTGCTCCCATTTCTCTTTAGTATACTGAGAATGGTTTCTTTGGCTATATATTTTATTTGCTTTTCCATACTAGTTGGGGACACATTTTCTTTCGGTTCTTCTAGTTGCATTTCTTGAAGCTCTACTTTTGTGTTTTTCATCACTGAGTGTAACTTTTTATTTCTTCTTATTTCAGAACCAGATTTAACATCCAGTCATTTGTATGTTGCAGACAGGCTGAAAGTTACACAGTAGTAATTTTCAATGAGAGTTGAGATTGTATTAATCCCCAGCTGCTTTCTTTCTCTATGCAATTGTTGACTGTTTTTTGCAAACGGTTTTAAGTCATCCCTAATAGAGAAGGTGATTGATAGATTTTTCCATACACCTTATATCCATAATTTGCTTCATTCCAGATTTTACTAAGGAGAAACAGTGCTAAACAGAATAACAAAGGAGATAGCAAGTCTCCTTGAAAGATTCCACAATTAACAATGGTTTCTCCTTAATTTACTGCTGTTGTGTCATCATCATCATTATTTAGTATTGATATGGTGGTGAGCTGGTAGAAGTGTTAGTGCATTGGATAAAAGGCTTAGCAGTTTGGATGGGCATAGCCCAGATTATTGTGACCAGGTCATTGTCATGTACTGTACTCAGTACATGCTTGGACCACTTCTTATTTGTTTTTACATTGAGCTGTTAGCATATTATCCAATGAATGTAGCTGCCAACATGATCATGCCTTTGTACATACTCAGATTTAGTAAGGGCAAGACAATTAGAGATTATATAGTCAGTTGTCTCATCATGTTGGTCACACATCCTGTATTTGGTGTTAAGATTCATTTTCATGATTTTATTTTCAGGCATCAGTTCCTCTGTTTCTGCTTTTAGGTTGGAGTTTTTAAGCCGTTGTTGACTTTCACTTTGGCTTAGTTCTTCTCTAGAATAAATGGAAAGGGAAACCTCTCCATGGTCAATACCCTTGTAGCGTATTGGAGTGGTTTTCTTTTCCATTTTTTCATGAGTTTGCTTTGTAATTTGTTTTCATGTAGTTTTTTGTATGTTTTACCATTTCTGTTCTTTTATCTAAATCTCATGTTTCAGTGTAATCTGTTTCTGTTTTGTATTTTATAACTTCCTTGTGTATAGAGAAGAGATTTTTGTTACACCCTTTTTACATATATAAGCCTTCCATTCACCACCACCACCGCTACCTCATTCTCTATAAAGTACATATACTCTACTGAAGCCATTCTTTAACTCTGAGATACAGATCTCCAGTTATAAGCATTTCATCTTTTTTTTTTTATTATACCCTATCGATTTGCTTTAAAGAATATGAAAATTTCCTAGGAGTATTATTTTATGGACTTCAATTTTCTGCTTTGTATCATGCTTACCTTCTTCTAATACTGCCATTATTATGGGATTGTTTCTGTGTCCATACACCATAGTTTCAATATTTCTACAACTAGTTCTTTATATATAGAGTGTTGCCTGGTTTTTCTTTATTCAATCTCCTTTACAATTTCTTATAGGAAGACATTATTATCTGTTAGACAGGACACATCAATAGTACACATCAATAGTATACATGAACTGGATATATTGTCTTTATAATGATATATGAGTGGTTTGTTGTGCCTTTATTTCTTTATCTGTTTGTGTGTATACATACATATGCATACACACACATATTTGTATATGCTATTCAATCATACCGTTTCCATGCCTTACACTTATCTTTAGGCATACCTATACCATTCTTTTATTCCCAAGAAAGAGTCTTTATTTCTTTACATATTTTTCACTGGCGATGGGCAACTACTCTGTCATATCTCTTGATATAATATGTAATGCCCAGTATGAAACTTCTAAGCAGAATGTGGATGAGATTTTAATCAAATTCACCACACATACACAACATTAAAGTCTGATATTTTGATTCTGAGGTTATATATATATATATATAT
>NC_068986.1:39316916-39317759 GCF_001194135.2 Octopus bimaculoides
GATCTGAGATCGTGTGCTGAAACAAAAACAATTGCAGCGTGGGAGGTGTTTATGAGCCATTTAAAAACACACAAAAACCGTTAATTCACTTCAACATTATATATGAGTGGTTTGTTCCAGATTCTTAAATAATATCCAAGTGGTTTGTTCCTACCACTTATCATTTATATTGTTTCCTCTTATTCTTATTTTTGTGTTTTGCTATATTTGTGTGTTTTAGTTTATGTTAATTTGGATTCTGTAAGGGAGCATTAGTGGTGGTTAAAGTTCTTTCTGCTTGACATTCTTGAGCTTCTTTACATATTGAATGCATCATTTTGTTTTGTCATATTTGAAAACTACTTGCATTAGAGTGAGTGAGTTATTACTGTTTAACCCCAAGTTATCCCTAACTGAGTTACCTTTAATTAAAAGCCTTCTAGTGATGACCATCCTCTCTTATTTTTCTCACCTTCTGGATATTAAGATCACCCAAGTCAATTAGATATATTTCTCTTGCATTAACTCATTCATTTTGATATGTTGCAGGTGTTCAACACCATCATCATCATCATCATCATCATCATCATTCTAACATCTGCTTTTCCATGCTTGCATGGGTTGGATGGAATTTTGTTAGGATGCTTTTCCTGTCACCAACTCTCACCTGTTGCCAAATAAGGAAATATTTCCTCATAACTAGACATGATTTCACTGACAATTGGGAATTGTCTTGCAAATCAGTCACATTCATCTAAAACTATCACACAATGTCAAAGCAAGGAGACAGTAACACATATATATATCTATATCTATATATTCTCTCTCTCTCTCTCTCTCTCTCTCTCTCTATTTATATTTATA
>NC_068986.1:39317853-39320353 GCF_001194135.2 Octopus bimaculoides
TATATATATATATATATATATATATATATGTATATATATATATGTATATATATATGTATGTGTATACCTATTTATCCATAAATACATATACATATATATGACAGGTCTCTTACAGTTTCCACCTACCAAATCCAGTCACAAAGCATGGGGCTACAGCAGAAGACACTTGCCCAAGGTGTCATGCAGTAGAATTGAATCCAGAACTAGGTTAGGCAAGTAAACTTCTTGCCAGGTCCCCTGATTCCTTATCTGGTGGTCGATGCGGAAACTGGGGATTGACAAGAGGTTAATAAGACCTGTACAGGGATGCTGTTAGTAAGGTAAGGGTCAGCAATGAGTATAGTGAAGATTTCCGGGTAGAAGTAGGGGGTTCATAAAGGATCAGCCCTCAGCCCCCTTTTATTCATTATAGTCCTCCAAGCAATAACAGAGGAATTCAAGACAGGTTGCCCCTGGGAGCTCCTGTATGCTGATGGCCTTGCTCTCATAGCTGAATCACTACCAGAACTAGAGAAAAAATTTCAGGTGTGGAAGCAAGGTTTAGAATCGAAAGGCCTTAGAGTCAATGTTGCAAAAGCCAAAGTCCTAATAAGTAGGAAGGCGAACACATCACAAACCCCTTCAGCTAGGTGGCCCTGCTCGATCTGTAGAAAAGGTATAGGTAGAAACTCCATAAGATGTACCCAGTGTAAGCTATGGACACATAAGCGGTGCAGTAATATCAAAGGAAAGTTAACTGGGAAGATAACTTTAGTGTGCGGCAGATGCACAGGGGCAATAAATACTGCAGATGCTCAGAAAACTGATTCCATCACATGCCAAGGAAAGATACTAGAAACAGTCGATAGCTTTCACTACCTAGGTAACCAAGTCTGTAGTGGAGGTGGATGCTCGGAGAGTGTTACCACTAGAATAAGAATAGCCTGGGCAAAGTTCAGAAAGCTCCAACCTCTACTGGTGACAAAGGGCCTCTCGCTCAGAGTAAAAGGTAGAATGTATGATGCATGTGTGCAAACTGCCATGATACATGGCAAAGAAACATGGGCCGTGACTGTTGAAGACATATGTAGGCTTGAAAGAAATGAAGCTAGTATGATCCACTGGATGTGTAATGTCAGTGTGCACACACGACAGAGTGTAAGCGCCCTGAGAGAAATGTTGGACATAAGAAGCATCAGATGTGGTGTTCAAGAGAGATGACTGTGCTGGTATGGTCATGTGCTGCATATGGATGAGGAGAGCTGTGTGAAGAAGTGTCACCCCCTAACAGTAGAAAGAACCTGTGGAAGAGGTAGACCCAGGAAGACGTGGAATGAGGTGGTGAAGCACTACCTTCAAACGTTGGGCCTCACAGAGGCAATGACGAAAGACTGAGACCTCTGTAGATATGCTGTGATTGAAAAGACCCAGCAAATAAAGTGAGATCACAGCCATAGCTTTCACCAGTGTTGCATAACCAGCGCATTTAAAAAGTACCTTTGAATCTTCAAGCAACATTACGTGCTTGAGGGTGGCCGATGCCAGTGCCACCCAACTGGCTCCCGTGCTGGTGGCACATAAAAAGCACCCACTACAATCTTGTTAAGAAGGGCATCCAGCTGTAGAAACACTGCCAGATTAGATTGGAGCCTGGTGCGGCCTCCTGGCTTGCCAGTCCCCAGTCAAACTGTCCAACCCATGTTAGCATGAAAAACGGACATTAAACGATGATGATAATGATGATGATTTTCTGCTTCTTTTATTGTGAACTTGATTTCAGTGTTTATAGACCTAGTTAACCTGTCACCTGTCTCATTTTTCAACCTAAATTTATTGAAATCATTCAGCATTGCTATTATTTTCCTGCTGCTGTAAGGCAGTGTAACAAAATTGTTAGCACACCGGGTCAAATGCTTAACAACATTTTATGTTTTTATATTCTGGAGTTCAAATGCTGCAGGGATCGACTTTGCCTTTCAACCTTTCAGGGTCAATAAAATAAGTACCAGTTGAGTTCTAGGGTCGAGGTAACCAACTTACCCCCCCGCAAATGGCTGGCCTTGTGCCAAAATTTGAAACCTATTATTATTCTACTGTACTTGACTGTCTTTTAACCCTCTGGGAGTTGATTAAATAAATTCTGGGGTTGATTCAATTGACTGATTCTGCCTTTCAAAAAAATGGCCTTGTGTTGATGTTAGAGAGCCTTACCTCTATATTATCAATACTGCTGTTTTTAAACATGTAACTATCTAATTATCATTCATGTATGTCATAGTAAGGGAGGTAACTAAATTATTTTTCACAGTGAAATGCCGACTCATAAGGGATGCTTTCTTGGTTCTCATGGCATATAAATTCCCCACCTAGACTGGATGCCGATCCATCGCAGGGTTACTCATTTTTGCCAGCTGAGTGGACTGGAGCAACATGAAATGAAGTGTTTTGTTCAAGTCCAGGAACTGAAACCACAATCTTATGATCATGAGTCCAATATCCTAACCACTAAACCATGTGATTC
>NC_068986.1:39322853-39325839 GCF_001194135.2 Octopus bimaculoides
ATTGAATTATTATTGTCCTTCCTTGTTTAAGATAGTAGAGTGTGATTTGAGGCAAATTTGGTTTTTATTCCTAGCACGTCAAGCAAACACACATAGGTTCCCTAATAGCAGGCATGTGCAAACTGTGGCCTGTAGGACCTTCTGAATAGCATGCCAATGAAAAGTTACCATAGCCCCTTAGCATTTAAACCAGCCAAATCTGGCCAAAATATTCTACCTGTTTAACTCTTTTCATACCAACCCACCTGAAATCACCTCTGGTTCTGTAGTACAAATATCTTATTTTCAAAAGTTCTGAAGTAAAATCATCCATCAAACCTTAGTCACAATTTATATTTCTAACACTAGCTTAATGATAAGTAAGTTATTTTACTAAATACTTTGTTATATTTAAAATTAACTGAAAGAGACACAGAGCATCTCAACAGAAATATGGTAACAAAAGGGTTAATGCCCAAACCAGCTAGATCAAGCCTCTTACAACTATCTTACAAGGTCAATACAAAAATATGCAATCATATTATATTCATTTTGAAGCTATAATATAACACATGATTGATTCAAAACAATGTGAATAAATAAGCATTAGATTTGACAGAGCAATCTGAATACTAAAGGGTTTAATGCTTTTTGAAATGTGGGCCCGCCTGAAAATGATCCATGTCTTATACATTCTGCTTCTTGAAAATGGTTGTCTGTACCAACTTTATGAGGCTCAAGCAACCCCGTAGATTTTTCCCTCACTGGCATATAGACGACATTCCTACCATGACAACCACTACACACACCTTGACTTTCAATGTATTTTCAGCTTCTGTTGACAGAGAAAGTATTGAAGTGTTAAAGCTGAGAAGCAGACAGCTAATTTAATAATCAAGATGATATTTTTGTGAATGAGATACCAATGTCTATCACCCTTTTATTTCATATGTCTATTATCATTTAAAAATAAACCATTACTTCTTTTCTTGTTTTCTCCTTTTGAACAGAATTATTGGCGCTATGATTTTGAAATGGAGATATTGATGAAATTGTAAACACTACAATTACACTGTTATTTTGGGGATTCATGTTTGACCAATCAAAGCTTTATTCCTATTGTTAGCATCCAGTTTTCGATAATTTCGATATTTATAACATTCTTAGGAATTGGGAAAATAAATAAATATACAAAACTACTGAATGTTGTTTTCTTTTTTTGTTTTTCACATTTGTACTTCCTATTTTCAGTGATCAAAGAAATTTTTATTAGTTGTGATGACAAGGCTAACTGAACAACTTTACCTTAAAATATTTGAAAGAATTCAATAGGAATTGCAAATAAAGAATTGGCTAGCATGTGAAAGACAGGATGAGAGAAAGGACAGAAAGAGAGAGAGAGAGAGAGGGGAGAGAGAGGGGAGAGAGAGAGGGGAGAGAGGGAGGGGAGAGAGAGGGAGAGAAAGAAAGTGGGAGAGAGTGAATAATAGAGAAAGTGAGAAAGAGGGGGAAAGAGAGAAGAGAGAGAGAGAATGAGAGAGGGGAAACGAGAATGAGAAAGTGTTTAAAAGAGAATGAAAGAAAAAGAGAGAGAATGAGAGAGTGATTAAAAGAGAATGAGAAAGAGGGGAGAGATAGAAAGAAAATGTGAGAAATAGATGTAGACATATATAGTGTATGTGAGAGAGAGGAGAAAGAAGGTGAGTGCACGATAGAAATAAGGAGGGGGTGTGGGACCAAAAACAAAAATAAACCCCTCCTCATTACCAAGAACAAATAGGGGAAAATGTCAGGATTTACACAATGGTACAACACAGAAATCTATTATGTACTATTACAACAAATAATAATAATAATAATCCTTTCTACTATAGGCACAAAGCCTGAAATTTAGTGGAGAGGTTGCAAGTCGATTACACCGACCCCCATACTCAACTGGTACTTAATTTATTAACCCTGAAAGGATGAACAGCAAAGTCAACCTTGGCGGAATTTGAACTCAGAATGTAGCGATGGGTGAACTACCTTAAGCATTTTATCCAGTGTGCTAACAATTCTTTTCTATTCTAGGCACAAGGCCCCAAAGTTTTGGGGATGGGGCCAGCTGATTAGATTGACCCCAGTATGCAACTGGTACTTAATTTATCGACCCCGAAAGGATGAAAGGCAAAGTTGACCTCGGCAGAATTTGAACTCAGAATGTAAAGACAGACGAAATACTTATTTCTTTATTGCCCACAAGGGGCTAAACATAGAGGGGACAAACAAGGACAGACAAAAGGATTAAGTCGATTACATTGACCCCAGTGCGTAACTGGTACTTAATTTATCGACCTCAAAAGGATAAAAGGCAAAGTCGACCTCGGCGGAATTTGATCTCAGAACGTAACGGCAGACGAAATATTGCTAAGCATTTCACCTGGCGTGCTAACGCTTCTGCCAGCTTGCTGCCTTAATAATAATGATGATGATGATGATGATAATTATTCTTTCTAATTTTGACACAAGGTCAGCGATTTTGAGAAGAGAGGAAAGTTAAGTACATTGACCTCCTGCCCCATGCTCAACTGGTGCTTATTTTATCAACTTCAAAAGATGATGTACTGGGGGGGTTGATGTAACCTTCTTTTCAAATGCTGACCTTGTGCCAAAATTAGAAAGTATTATTACTATTATTACTGTGTGTGTGTGTGTATATGCCGAATTGCTAAGTTACGGGGATGTAAACACACCAGCATTGGCTGTCAAGCGATGGTTGGGGGACAAACACAGACACACAAACATATACACACACATACATATATATATATATACATACATATATACGACGGGCTTCTTTCAGCTTCCGTCTACCAAATCCACTCACAAAGCTTTGGTTGGCCAGAGGCTATAGTAGAAGACACTTGCCCAAGGTGGTACGTAGTGGGACTGAACCCGGAACCATGTGGTTCATAAGCATGCTACTTACCACACAGCCACTCCAACGCCTATATATATATATATATAT
>NC_068986.1:39326103-39327647 GCF_001194135.2 Octopus bimaculoides
CAGATAGATAGATAGATAGACATATAGATAGATAGATAGATAGATAGATAGATATAAAACAACATTTAACTTTCCATACACACACATGAATATATATAGTATCATTATCAACATCATGATTTTTTTCCAAGTTATGAAAGGCTGAAGAAGGTTGAAAGAATATCCTTCAAAGCATCTTAATTTTCCTTTGAGACAAATTCATGTGAAGTGAAATATATGACCAATATATTATCTAAACCTATTACTGCTACTGTTAGCATTGCAGCATTATTGAAGAGGAAATCTTTGGATTTTCTTTTGCTCACACTACTGTCAAATAAATTCTGTTAATTCCCCACTTCAGACCATATCTAACTGCAGATGGAATTTATAAGGGTATGAGTTAAAATAAAGATTTTCCTCACACAGAATATAAAAATGAAGCTATTGTTAAGTAAGAGATAGATAGATGCAGAACAGGGTATTAAATAGACAATAGGCACATGACACATACAGAATGGTAGAACAATAGATACAAGAACAAGAAGAGAGAGAGAGAGAGAGAGAGAGAGAGAGATCCAATAAACCGAAACCTAAGCCAAAATAAATATTATTATGGAAAACATTCTAATATTATCATGCTGGCTTTAAGTTTAAATCCTCTTTTAAGCTTTAAATGTACTGCAAGTTAGGTTGAGATTGGAGTAAAATGTATGTGAATAAAATTAAAAATATATTTGTAAATACATATGCAAAACGCACACACAGATTCCTGGAACAGCCTACCTTGCAGTAAAGAGGAAAGGTAGATAGATAGAAGAAAGGATGGATACATGAACATGTACATTCATACATAAACAAAGATGATGTTTGGGTCAAGAGAATTCTGTAATTGTGCAGAAGATAGCACAAAATGTCTAGTGCAGGTATCACAATACACAAATACAAAATGAAAAAATAAAATGCACTTGGTTCATTTTTGAATGTAAAGTGGTTGGTGTTAGGGAGGGCTGCCAGCTATAGAGAAACCCTGCTAAAAGCTGAGACGTGTGAGACATGGCCTTCTGCCCCATCCAACCCATGACATGATGGAAAACAGATGTAATAAGCCTGAAGATAACTTGGAAACACCAGGCATGTTTTAAAACTTGCCTAGACAATATCTTCAATGTAGGAAACTATTAGTAGCTCATAACTATATACTGTGTACACTAAAGTATATTTATCTCTTACCAAATGGAGTACTGTTTCTGTTGATCTTTCCTTAATGGAAAAGTTAAGTATATCATCTATTCATTTATATATGCGAGTGTGTGTGTGTATATATATATATATATGTATATATATATATATATATATATATATATAAACAAAATTAAGGGATCAGCAACAGGTTTAATTTTGTTTATAAATGTATAAGAACTTTTAAATAAGTTCCACACCGATAATGGTGCTTACATACCGAAGGGCTTGGTAAAAATTATTAATTGTTAATTTATTAATAAATTGATAATCCTTTACCCTTTCAATTGTTATATATATATATATATATATATATATATATA
>NC_068986.1:39327767-39332410 GCF_001194135.2 Octopus bimaculoides
CAATGCAAGGATGGAAAAGTAGACATTAAAATGATGATGATGATTCATTCATTCATTTAATCATCCTCATCAATCGTTTAATGTCCACTTTCCATGCTGGCATGGGTTGGATGGTTTGACAGAGGACTGGCAAGCCAGGAGGCTGCACCAGGCTCCAATCTGATCTGGCAATGTTTCTACAGTTGGATGTCCTTCCTAACATCAACCAGTCTGAGAGTGTAGTGGGTGATTTTTACGTGCCACCAGCACAGGGGCCAGTCAGACAGCACTGGCATTGGACCATGTTTGAATGGTGCTTTTTACGTGCCACTGGCATGGGAGCCAGTCAGGCCATCATCGTCGTTTTAATGCCCACTTTTTCATCCTTGCATAGGTTGGATGGAGTTTGTTGAAGCAGATTTCCTACAGTCGTATGCACCTACTGTTGTCAACTTTTAACTGTTCCAAGCAAGGAAACAAATTTTTGCAGAATATTGGAAATGAAAGATGCTGCTTGTATGACAGTGTCATTCATTTACAAGTATATTATGAAGGCAAGACAAAGAGACACAAGCATACACACACTCATACATACATACATACATACATACATACATACATACAGACAGACAGACAGGCAGATAAATAGATAGACATATATATTAGAAAGAATGAACATGCAAGATGTGCTATCACTTTAGAGCATGAATTTTTATAATTTTAACTTAATTGTAGAGTTGTTATAATGGAGTTGCTGGAGTAAAAGGTATCATATAAATAAGGGAGTAAGAAGTTGTTGATAGAATGCAGGAGAGTAATTTAAGAGAGATTCATCTGTACTCTATATATATATATATGTTGAGTTTCTTTCAGTTTCTGTCTATCAAATCTACTTTGGTTGGCCAGGGGCTATAACAGAAGAAATCCGCCAAAAGCAACATGAAGTGGGACTGAACCCAGAGCCATGTGATTGGGAAGCAAACTTCTTGACCACACAACCATGCTTGTGGGTTGTACTGAAAACAATAATTACATACTGATATACATGTGCATACATATACATGCATTCATACACACAGATTGAAGACAAGTGGCAAAACACACTCGACTTTCTGGAGGATGGATCTTGGGAATTGTTTAAACAAATAACCAACAGAACAGATGATCGATGACCTGTCTCAAGCTCAACAACGGACAGGAAGAAGACTGAAAGGTATATACAGTTCTGGTGACTTGATTTTAGTGGTGTACAAGCCTTTTGAACACACAGCAACAGGCATAAAACTGTATAGTTGTTTGTTTGTGAGTATGTGTATATATCAGAATCTGTCTGTATGTGTATTTCCTTCCTGAGATTTTGGCTGTGCTTTTTTTGTATTGTTTCTACCATTTGGATACCTTTCACATTACCAATGTCTATGATGGAACTGCCAGAATGCTTTATTATAATATCAGTACCAGAAAAGTTGTTTTACAACTGCAGCATAAACAAGGCAATGAGGGGAAGCCTAAACATCACTGTTTCTCAATTATTTTTTGCCTATGGACTCCTTTAAGTTCGATGTTACTAAAGGAAGAGGTTCCTTATAGCCATTCAATGTCTAAAAGCTTACTATATTTCTATGATTAAATATTATTAGGAATTATATTAAAAAATGTTTAAATATTTATTACACATAAATTTTTACAATGAAATTTTATATGGACTCACAGAACCATATGGACACCGGTTGAGAACCACTGCTCTACATGGTCACTCAAGCAGCCAGATTTCCTTCAAATCATCTTTGGAAAGAAGGACATATTAGATGATACAGTCCTGAGTGCAGAATGTCAAAAAGGTGGGCTGTTCATGGTTGGAAAATCTTTGACAATGAATCTGCTCCATCACAACAAGTTGTGCATACAGTATTTGATGGCATAAAAGACATATCTGAATATTAGTGCAGCCCAATTTCAGCAGCATATATTCGGGTGAAAAAGATTTTAGTGCATTAAAGCATGTAATATAGTACCAGCTTTACATATAGGACCTGGGGTGATATTTTGTGACAATATATTGTAAAAGAAAAAGTGTGTGTTATTTACTGTCATATATGGTAATTAAATATTTTAAAGACTGAAAAATTTACCATCAAGTTTTGGTCAAAAATATATTTGGAAATATACTGTATTTTACTTACATCTCAAATTTTAATTTTTGGCTTTCTTCAAAGAAGTAATGGATGATGAATTTCTTGACAAAATCTGGGTTTAAGTTATTCCAGATTATTTCTGTCCGCCCAAACTGTAAATAAATAAATAAAAAGAAATATAGAAAGCAATGTTTTCAATAAAAATTGCAGCATATTTGATATATCATATCAACTTTTATACAGAACTACTACATACTATAAAACAATGGTCTGGTTATTTTGGCACAAGGCCAGCAACTACAGGGCTTAACTGGTATTTATTTTATTGACCTTGAAAGGATGAAGAACAAAGTCACCCTCTGTGACATTTGAACTCAGAGTATACAGAACGGGAAAAAATTCTGCTAAGCATTTTGTCTGATGCACTAATGATTCTGCTAGTTCACTGCCTTACCATAAAGGAAAATAATAAAAGTGTTAGTGAGCAACATTAAAACTAGCTGTCATCATCAAGATAGCAGTATTGTTATTTATCAGAATTATGAATGAAAACATTTGAGGAGGCGTGAGGTTTATTGTTAGTTCTTTATAAATTCTTGGTATTGTTGTAGTTTAGCATCATACCACTCCTAACTCAGCAGATCTATGACCAAAAATATTTCAGCAGTGATGATCCTGTCTACTTTTCACCTATAGTATACACACACACACACGTGTGTGTGTTTGTGTGAAGGTAAGATCCAAGGATCAAAGTGCAGGGAATTAGTAAACTTTGAGCAGTCTGAAGAAGGTATAGAAAACAACTTTCAGGAACAATAGAGGTTTATTGACACAGAAGGTTGTAAGTTTTCCTTATCAAAGTTTGAGAAACTGAAAAAAACTATTTTATAGTTTACAGATAGCAGCTGGAGTTGCTGTTTATGCAAATAAAAATCCATAATTAGGGAATGAAGTAGAAAAAATCCAGGCTTCATATGTTTCATAACTAGCAGAACCTCGGAAGTAGTAATTACCCAAATAAGGGGTAATCCACTAGCTACTTGCTCGGCCAAAGATACCTTAATCAAATGAAGTTTACATTGTTGTCAAGGGATCTGATGTTAACTAGCAGGAGATTCGATTGAAAGTGTGTGGAAAGCACAGTTAGAGAAGAACAAGAAAAACATATTTGTGTCTTCATAAATAAGATATGGGAGTGGGTAAAATGTCTAAATTTGTTAAGGAAAAGAATAAGAATATGGAAAACAAAATGTACCTTTAGCCTGACGAGTAGCTAGTAGATTACCCCTCGGCTTGCTAATTACTACTTTCTGAGGTTCTGTTAGCTATGAAACATCTAGCTTGAACTTTATCTACACCTTTCCCTAATTTTGGATATATATATATATATATATATATATATATATATATATATGACTGGATGCAGATATGGCCAAGTGGTTAAGAAGTTCACTTAGCATTTATGAAATCCTGGATTTGATCCCACTATAACATTTTGGGAAAGTGTCTCTTGCCATAGCTTTGGGCCCACTCAAGCCTTGCATGTGCAATTTGGTAGACTGAGACCATGTGAGAGCTCATCAAATGGATTGCATCTGTAATTCACACTAATTTTGCCTAAGAATTACATTAAGGGTACTATAATTCAATGAAAAGGTAGTTTAGTTGATCAAACACTGGAATATTTATTGTCAAAACTAGTAAGGGATCCATCGAATACATTATCAACTATTGTTATTCTTTATCAAGAAGGTGTGGTGTTGTTTGAAAGAGATTTATTAGCAGATTATGTGACTACGTAGAGCAGGGGTTCTCAACCATTTTTTATCTATGGATCCCTTTTGTTACTATTTTATTCTGGTGGACCCCCATAACCATTCGATGTTTAAAATGTAATTTTATAGAAACTTCTTCCAAAATTCTTATCTTGGTTTTTATTCATTAACTTGTGTAGGTTGAACTATGTAAAATGTTAGAGAAAGAAACCTAGCTGTTTCTTGTAATATATACCAATAAATACATCTCATGCAAAACTTTTTCAGGGACTCTTAAAATACTATTTTGTGAATCCTTACTTTACTATTTTGTTGCGTGGACCCCCAGGGGCCATATAGATCCTGGTTGAGAACCACTAATGTAGAGTGTCCTTCTTTGGCTCATGTAATTCTCTGTGTTATTTTCTATAGTGATATACAACCACTCTTCCGAGAAATACCCTTGTCAAGAAGGTGTTATTAAATGACAAAAACCATCATGATCATCATCATTTAATGTCCGTTGGCCATGCTGGCGTGGGTTGGATGGTTTGACTGGGCTGGCATGCTGGAAGGCTGAACCAGACTCCAGTCTGATATTAAAATATTTACAATACACTGTAAACAATAATATTGCTGTAGCTTACCACACCACACTGTAAATAATACTTTATAATGAGTGAAAGAGCTAGCCAAATCTCCCTCAAATAACACCTTTCTACTTTAAATGAAGATTCTCTCTTTCTCTCCCTTATATATATATATATATATATAT
>NC_068986.1:39333221-39337581 GCF_001194135.2 Octopus bimaculoides
ATATATAATAGTGTACATTTAAACACAAGAGGAAACTACCTTCAACAGGCAGTTTTTGCATGCTAGAAAAAGTAGTCAAAACAACCAAAACCACATTTAAGAGCAAACTGGTAGTGAATTTTCTAAAAATTTACCACCATATATATATATATATATATGTATATATATATATATATATATATATACATATATATACACATATGTATATGTATGTATTTGAAAGAAAGACAGAAAAGTTATGGCTGTAACATCTTTGATCATAAGTCTGCTTTGTCAAGGCTGATGTGGCCTAAAGAACAATAGTCTTATAGTCTGTAGCAAAGCTGCTAAACAACACCACCACTCTGTAACCCTGTTGCATAATACAACAAAGTATAAATATAGTAAAATAGTAGAATCCAAGGAAATCAGTGATGTTCTATGGCAGCTAAAAGTAACACAAATAATTCAAACAGTGGAATAGATTTTATGAATATAACTTTTGAATTCAACATTTTATTGGCTTTGTGTTTCTTTATTTTTTCTGTTTCCCTTTTCTAGATAGCTTACTGCGATTAAACAAATAAAGCCGTCAGTCTAAGTTTTCATGTTAACTTATATAGTTTAATAAACAATAAGCTAAGATGATCTTTATTTAGTTTTATTTCTTTCTTTGTGCTGTTCATGAAAATATCATATTGTAAACAACAAATGTTTTTCTAAACAAGAAAACAAATCAATGATTCAATTTGGTTAACAATAAAGAACACTAGAAGTAACAGAAGACAAAAAGGAAAATTTATAGAAAGAAAAAAAATTAAATAAATTTAAGACTAAAGAAATGTTTGAAGTCCAGTAGAGAGGATATGATAGGGAATGCATGTAAAACATTCATCTACTTAAAGGTAACATAGTAAAAATTTTGTTTGTATTGTTTCATTCCTTTTGCCATGTCCAGCAAAGAGCTGGAGGATTTTGTAAATTAAAAAGTGATTAAATTGTTTGTACTAAACTTTTCCTCCTTTGGTTCTGAATGCTGTTCTTGTAAACAATTTAAATGTAAAATGAGAATAGCCAAGAATACCGAGGAAAGTGTTTCAATCATATGTAAGGGGTAATTCTGCTTTGTCCCCAAAGCCTTATTATGATGAGATATCACTAAAGATTTTATGTAGGTCAACATGGACAAGTTGTGATGCCCTAAACATTGTGTTTATTGGTCAAGAAGAAAAGCAGAACCATCACTACAAAATTTATGTTATGCAGGTCTTAAAGGACAAACTGCAATGCTTTTAAATATATTTTATGGTTATGAAGGTCATGAACGACAAATTGAGAGCTCCAAGAGATTTTATTTATGTAGGTTGTGAAGGACAAGTGGTGTTGCCACACTAAAGATTTTGTGCTGTGTAGGTCATGAAGACAAATTGGGCTGAATTCTAAAGACTTTGTGTTTATGTAAAACATGTAGGAGAAATTGAGATGCCACTAAAAATTTCATTTATGTTACTCATGAAGGACTAGTTGAAATGCTGTTAAATATTTTGTGTGTATGTAAATTATGATGGACAAGATTAGATATCACTAAAACTTGTTTTATGTGGGACAACAAATGCATCTACCACTAAACATTATGTCTATGTGGGTTTTAAAAGACAATTTGAGCTATGCTAAATATTTTGTTTATGTTAGTCATAAAAGACAAATAGAGCTGTCACTAAAGATTTTGTGTTTATATAGGTCATGAAAACAACTTGAGCTGCCACAAAAAATTGTTTACTTATGTAGATCATGAACAAGAAGCCAACTGATTCAGTCTCTAATCATATGTACATTTTGGAAAGTATTGGTTTAAGTGGGTACCAATACCAGGTTACAAATAATAGGGCAACTATCTTGACGAGTTTAGTAGAACATACAAATTAACTCCAGTACTTACTTTGAAAATCTGGTACTTATTCTATTAGTCTCTTTTGCTGAATGACTAAGTTATGAGGGACATAAACAAAACAACACCAGTTGTCAAATGGTTTGTATGTTTGTGTGGAGGAACAAACACAGACACACACTTACATACATATATATATATACATAGGATAGACTTCCACACAGTTTCCATCAACCAAATTTACAAGGCATTGGTTTGCCCAGGGCTATAGTAGAAGACACTTGCTCAAGGAACCATGACTGAACTGAAAACCACATAGCTGCATAGTAAACTTCTTAACCACAAAGCACTGCTTGCACATGTGTGTATGTGTGTGTGTGTGTATGTGTGTGTGTGTGTATGTGTGTGTGTGTATGTGTGTATGTGTGTGTGTGTGTATTCTTTTATTCTTTTACTTATTTCAGTCATTTGACTGTGGCCATACTGCAGCACCACCTTTAGTTGAGCAAATCATCCCCTAGAGTTATTCCTTGTAAGCCTAGTACTTATTCTATTAGTCTCTTTTACCAAACTGCATTGGTTGTCAAGCAATGGTGGGGGAACAAACTCAGACTCACAAATACATACATATATACATATATATAAATACAATGGGCTTCTTTCAGTTTCTGTCTACCAAATCCACTCACAAGGCTTTAGTCGACCTGAGGCTAAAGTAGAAGACACTTGCCCAAGGTGCCATGAAGTGGGACTGAACCCAAAACCATGTGGTTGGGAAGCAAGCTTCTTACCACACAGCCACTCCTGCATCTGTGTATATGTATTACAATTAAAGAAAGCAAACAAAAACCTATAGGGGGTGACAGGGATCTGACAGACATTTATCAGTCTCTTCTCAGCAAATCAAACCTTCCAAAAAAACTGTCTAAGACCTCAAAATAGAAATTAGTTTGATGTGAGACATGAAAGTAAAAATTGTGTTGATAATTGGTTCACTGTGTATAACAATGAAAAAGAAAATAAAAGAAAGAAAATGAATAAACATAGTAACAGAACCAACGTTTATATATACAATCCAAAAAATACCCCCCCCCCCATTACACATTAACACATTCACAAAATACTGTTAGTTCATTCAGACAGAATATCTAATGTACCTCCCAATGCATCACCATCACCATCATCATCATCATCATCATTTAACGTCTGTTTTCCATGCTGGCATGAGTTGAATGGTTTGACTGAAAATTGGTAAACTGGGGAGCTGCACCAGGTTCCAATCTGATTTGGCATGGTTTCTACAGCTGGATGCCCTTCCTAATGCCAACTGCTCCAAAAGTGTAGTGGGTACTTTTTACATGCCACCAGCATGGGTGCCAGTTAAGAAATACCAGTATTGGCC
Source organism: Octopus bimaculoides (assembly GCF_001194135.2). Taxonomy (NCBI): domain Eukaryota; kingdom Metazoa; phylum Mollusca; class Cephalopoda; order Octopoda; family Octopodidae; genus Octopus; species Octopus bimaculoides. The sequence continues at coordinate 39,336,491 of NC_068986.1, forward strand.
ATGATTGCGGTCTCACTTGGCTTGACAGGTCTTCTCAAGAATTTGCTGTGGTACAATGCATTTACAATGACCAAGAACAATATTGGAAACGACAGAAAAACTCCACAATACAACATAGATGCAAGCATGGCTGTGTGGTTAATAATAATAATAATAATAATAATAATAATGATAATAATAATGGTTTCAAATTTTTCCACATGGGCAGCAGTTTTGGGGGAGGGTAGAGTTGATTACATCAACACCAGTGTTCAACTGGTACTTATTTTATCAACCCTGAAAGGATGAAAGGCAAAGTCGACCTCAGTGGAGTTTGAACTCAGAACTTAAAGATGGATGAAATGCTGCTTGGTATTTTGCCCAACGTGCTAACGATTCTGCCATTTTGCTGCATTATATAATAATAATAATAATAATAACAACAACCATAGTCTGCTGGCTGTGGACAGCTGACACTTTCCATCACACCCAGCAAATTAGCTGAGTTTTCATCAAATAATAATATCAATCCTTTCTACTATAGGCACAAGGCCTGAGATTTGAGGGGAAGGGGCTAGTTGATTACATTGACGCCAGTACACCACTGGTACTTATTTTATTGACCCTGAAGGGATGAAAGAAAAAGTTGACCTTGGTGGAATTAATCATAATAATAATCATTTCTACTGAAAGCACAAGGCCTGAAATTTTGGAGGGAGGGGACTAGTTGATTACATTAACCCCAGAATTTCACTGGTAATTAAATTCATTGACCCTGAAAGGGTGAAAGGCAAAATCAACCATGGCAATATGAATTCAGAATGTAGCAATGGGCAAAATACCACTAAGTATTTTGTCCAGTGTGCTAATGCCTCTGCCAGCTCATCACCTTAATAATAATAATAATGATGATGATGATGATGTTGACCTCTTGAAAAAAAGAAAAGAGTAAATGAAGGAATGAAGTGGAAGAGGAGGGGAGAAGAAGAAAAGAAGAGAAAGAAGGTGAGATAGAAGAGAGGGAAGAGGAGGAGGCAGAAGCGGAGAAGATGAAGATTTCACATATAACTAAAAGTAAGAAGATGGGAAGAGTAGGATAAAACTGAAAAAGG
>NC_068986.1:39337681-39338679 GCF_001194135.2 Octopus bimaculoides
ATTAAGTACCAGTTGCGTACTGGAGTCGATCTAATCGACTGGGCCTCTCCACAAAAAATTCTGGCTTTGTGCCTGGAGTAGAAAAGTTTTTCTAAACTCTGTAGAAGAACTCGGAAGGTTGAGCCTCTAACGAGGCCTTTCGCGACACTCTTGGAGCCAGGAATACACCTTCATATACGACTGCATGTATTGTATATATGTATTGTGTATGTGTGTGTAAGTATGTATGTGTGTGCGAGCGGGAGTGCGTGTATATGTACGTATATATGCATGTATGTGTGTATGTATGTATGTATGCGTGTGTATGTCTGTATGACTGCACCTTCCTTTTAACTTCTACTTCAGTCATTAGACTGCGGCCATGCTGGGGCACCGCCTTGTAAAATTGTAGTGAGACGAATCAACCCCTGTATATACAATTGAGTAAATATTTCTTTTAAGACCTGGTACTTATTCTATCGATCCATTACCAAACCGCTAAGTTACGGAGACATAAACAAACCAACACCGATTTTCAAGCGGTAGTGTTACACACACACACACGCACACACACACACACACACACACGATGGGCTTCTTTCGGTTCCTGTCTACCAAATCCACTCACAAGGCTTTGCTTGGCCCAAGGCTATATAGTAGAGGACACTCGACGTAGTGGAACTGAACCCAGAACCATGTGGTTGGGAAGCAAACTGTTTACCAAACATCCACAGCTGTGGTTCCGGGTTCACTCCCACTGCGCGGCACCTTGGGTAATTGTCTTCTACAGTAATCCCGGACCAACCAATGCCTTGTGAGTGAATTTAATAGGCGGTAACTGTAAGGAAGCTTGTTTTATATGTTTATGTGTGTCTTTGTGTCAGTATTCCCCCCACCCCAATCATTTGGCAACCGGTAATTTGTTTACATCCCCATAACCTAGCGACTCGTCAAAAGGAACCGATAAGTGTCAGACCTATAAAAAAAGCAAAACAAAAGACAACATAAGCGCTGAGTTT
>NC_068986.1:39338689-39342398 GCF_001194135.2 Octopus bimaculoides
GCACATAATTTATAGGTTCAGGTGAGGTTGTATGGTAAGACGCTTGCTTCTCAACCGTGTGGTCCCAGGTTCAACCCCACTGCATGACACCTTGTATCTCCTACTATATACTCGAGCAGACCAAAGCCTTGTTAGTGGATCTGGTAGATAGAAACTGAAAGAAGCCCATCATGTGTGTGAGTGTGTGTGTGTGTGTTTGTATTTGTCCTCCACCATTGCTTGACAACTAATGGTGGTGTGATTATGTCCCCATAACTTAGTAGTTTGGCAAAAGAGACCGACAGGATAAGTACCAGTACTTAGGCATGTTTGAATGGTTAAAGCAAACGTGTGGTTTTTGGTTTGGTCCTACAGCATGGCACTTTGGGCATGTGCCTTCTACTAAGGTCTGAGGTGGACCAATATCTTGTAAAATTGGTAGACAGAAACTGTACTGAAGCTCACCATATATTTGTGGGTGTGTTGTGTTGTGTTCATGTCCATCTTCATGTTTGTTTGTGTCCTGTAACCTAGTGGTTCAACAAGTCGATATCAATATAGTAAGTTCCAGACTTGAAAATAAGTACTACTTGATATGATCAGGTAAACTATTAAAGTATAGTCACAGCCCAATGACTAAAATCAGCAGTGACACATGAAAGGCAACCATGCCAGTAACACAAAAAAGGCAGGTGCTACACATTGTGGTGTGGTTGGCATTAGGAAGGGCATCCAGCCATACAAAGTCAAGACAGGCTGGAGCATGGTGCAGCTCTCCAGCTTACCAGTTCCAGTCAAACCATCCAACCCATGCCAGCATGGAAAACGGATGCTAAATGATGATGATGATGAACAAAAGAATCAATTCATAAATGGCTTTTAAAAAAAGACTCAATGCTAACAATATCAATTTCTGTGACATTTTATTTGCTTCTCATTTTCTTCTTTTTGATATTGAGTACTGTTTCTACATTATGTTTTGAAGAATGTTTTAAACTATTTCATATTGATAAATTGTTCATCAGACCAACATTATTCTCTTTCCTAAATCAGAAATATGATAGTTAGAATTAAATTCATTTCAGCCATTACAGGGGTAAAAAAAAAAAAGGAAGGACTAAATACTGACAGAAGAGTTCCCAGGATTGAGTTAATGAAAAATCTGCAAGCAGGTTTAAAATCTGGGATGTTGTTATTTATTTAATTTTTAAAAATATTTTTTTCCCTGTTTTATTAATAGGATTATGAGGGATATATTTTTTATTCCTTCCAATTAATCATAGCTAATTGGGGAAAATATGTGACATGATTGTTATTTGTTTCAAGTTTTGATAGCATTTCATACCAATGCACAAATATGTCTCTATATTCTAGAAACCATAGCAATAGTAAATTCAGAAATAAAACCAAAAATAACATAAAAGAAAAAAAAAAAAAAGAAAGCAAACAGAAAGAGTAATAAAAAACAAAATGGTAAACAAATTCATACAAAAATATACTAAAAAAATAGAGAAGTTAGTTGGTGGAAAGGAAGCCATACAGGGAAATGGCTTTCAAAGTTCTGTGTTTCTGTAAGGCATTAGCATTACTATTAAATATTGATTTGTTACAGATTGTTATCTGCTTCTACCATATCTATGATAGAAGGTTAGTATTTTCTCCTACAATCATCAAATACTTTAATTCATGTGCTATACATTTTGTTTGAATAGTCAAGAGAAAATATCAACCAAATCATAAATAGCTGTTTTGCAGAATTGAATGAATGCAAAGAAACAAATGTCCTTTGCTGAGGCAGAGTTTTAGTGAGACTACAATAGGAGGACAGGACGTTTTCTCTATAGGATGTATGTCAGGGCAGTAAATACTTGTTCAAGAAAGGTAAATTGTAACGGACAATGGGGGTATTGTTTCAAAATTCATTCTATGTTAAGAATGATAAGAAGTAATTTTTAAAATAGTGATAATAATAATAATCACTTGTTAATCACAAGAGTTATGAAAGGGCATTACAAGAGCAAATTACAGAAATGGTGTGGATTAACACAGAATTGCAAATGGAAGCACCAAGCATGGAAAACAACAACAATAATAGTGATTTCTTACACAGGAATGAAGCCAGAAATGTGGTGGGAGGAAACAGTTGATTACATTGACTTTAGCATTTGGTTGGTGCTTACTTTATCAGCTACAGAAGAATGGAAAGCAAAGTCATTGTCACTCTGTAGTAATAATGATAATAACTGCTAATAATTTAGGCACAATGCCAGCAGTTTTGAGGGGAAGGGCTAGTCAATTCCATTAACCTCAGTACTTGATTGGTATTTTATTTTACCAACCCTGGAAGTATGAAAGGCAAAGTCAATCTACAGTAATGGTAATGACAATTGTTTCTAATTTAGGCACAACTCCGGCAATTTTGAAGGGAGAGGACCAATCAATTCCAGTGACTCTACTACTTGACAGGTAGTTTAATTTATTGACTCCAGAAGGATGAAAGGTGACACTAACTTTGGAGGAGAAAAGATAAAAGAAATATAGAGCACAGAAAAGATAGAAGAAACATTGGTTTCAAATTTTGGCCGAAGGCAAGTAAGTTTGGGGAGAGAGTAAGTCAATTATATCAACCCCTGTGCTCAAGTGGTACTTATTTTATCAACCCAGAAAGGATGAAAAGCAAAGTCAACCTAGGCAAAAATGAACTCAAAACAAAGATAGATGAAATATCACTAAGCATTTTGTCCAGTGTGCGAACAATTCTGCCAGCTCACCACCTTAGGTAGAATAGATATTGCAAGGGGTGTTGTCTGACTCCTTAATGATTCAGCTAAACAACTGACCTATGCTTCTCACATAAGCACAAGATCTGATATTTTGTGAGGAACACCTTTCACTTGAGTTTTGTTTAACCACAGATGAGTTGGGGCTAGCTACTACAGTAACAACTGCTTCTAGTAACCTGCAACTCTGACCCAATTGTTATTTTACTTTTACTTGTTCTGTCCAGAGGAAGAGTCATTCATTGTCAAGGCTTTTGGAGGATCTCTAAACCAGTGAGACTGATGATATTAAATTTCCTCTTGAACCACTGCAAGTCAAAACTTGCAAAAAAGACATGAGTAGAGAGGAAAGGGTTCCAGAGAATCAACACTCTTAGAATGAAGACCTAGGTGTAGTGGCTAGTAAATGGCTGGAAAGTTGGATACATCAAGGATGATGAGAGGGAAGAACACAAGTAGGACCAGAAAGCTTGAATGAAGATGGTATGAGCTCAGCCAGCACCAATAAGCAGAGACCATCATAATAACAATAAAAATGGCAGAGATAGAAGACAGCACACCCATAGGCCAGAGGGTGGATCATGCCTGAGTGACTTTATGCCAATCAGTCAGGCAGGCATTTTCATGTGCAGCAATACTGTCTCATATCTGGGAGCGATATTCCATTGTATGCCTCACCTAAGCTTTGTAGAGACTCAATAGTTACTTCTTTTACTTGTTTCAGTAATTTGACTGTGGCCATGCTGGAGCACCGCCCTTAGTTGAAGAAACCGACTCCAGGACTTATTCTTTGTAAGCCTAGCACTTATTCTATCAGTTTTTTTTGCCAAACTGCTAAGTTACGGGGACAAATACACACAAACACATTCTTACATACATACATGCATGCATACATACATACATACATACATACATATATATATATATATATATATATATATATATATATA
>NC_068986.1:39342571-39343474 GCF_001194135.2 Octopus bimaculoides
ACGACAGGCTTCTTTTCAGTTTTTGCCTACCAAATCCACTTACAAGGCTTTGGTTGGCCCGAGGTCATAGTAGAAGACACTTGCTCAAGGTGCCATGCAGTGAACCTGGGACCATGTGGTTGGGAAACAAGCTTCTTATCACACAGCCACTCCTGCACCTGTTGAAGATTGAAATAACTTCTATCTCTAAATCAAAGGGTCAGATATTTGGAAGCAGCTCCTACTATGTTAAGAATGTGCTTTCATCAAGAGAGATCCTTAGTGACAGTGAATCCTAACATTTGTAGCACTTGTGAGGGCTCTAGCTGTATGGTGTGATGATTTTTTTTTTATTGTTCCTGAGTAGTGTTTGTGTTTCCTTGCTGCTGAAGAAGACAAAATTGACATATCCTCATCGGAGAATGCTTTCAAGGTCTTTTCCCATGGAATCCATACAAGTTTAATGTGTGATGCCAAAGTTGCATGTGGATGATACACGATTGGGTAAGATGAGGGAAAGATGAAGAATGGTATCTTCTGGGTAAGAGTAGGTATTGTTGGACATGACGGCAAGTAGGTCATTGATGTATAGAAAGGAATGATCAGCAAAACCCAAACCCTGGGGGCTGACTGAAGTTGATAGACTGAGGAACAGAAAGAGTTCTGACAACACATGTTGTGATAGAGTGAAATGATAAGAAACTCCTAATAAAAAATTAAAAAAATGAAAAATAAACAGGCGCAGGAGTGGCTGTGTGGTAAGTAGCTTGCTTACCAACCACATGGTTCCGGGTTCAGTCCTACTGCGTGGCATCTTGGGCAAATGTCTTCTACTATATCCTCGGGCCGACCAAAGCCTTGTGAGTGGATTTGGTAGACAGAAACTGAAAGAAGCCCATCGTATATATGTATATATATATATAT
>NC_068986.1:39343645-39346123 GCF_001194135.2 Octopus bimaculoides
GTACGCCTAGCATTGCTTGACAAACGATGCTGGTGTGTTTACGTCCCCATCACTTAGCGGTTCGGCAAAAGAGACCGATAGAATAAGTACTAGGCTTACGAAGAATAAGTCCCGGGGTCGATTTGCTTGACTAAAGGTGGTGCTCCAGCATGGCCGCAGTCAAATGACTGAAACAAGCAAAAGAGTAAAAGAGTAAAGAGTAAAGAGAGAGAGTTTACATATGGGCAATTTCAGTAGGAGATTTGCATGCTTGACATGGTTGAAAGCTGTAATGATATCAAATGAGACTATGACTTTCGTCAAATATCTTCAAAGCAAGAACCTATTGGTGTGTGACGTAGAAGTGTCACCAGTGGGTGTAGTTTTACAGAATCTGTACTGGTCATTATTAAGGTGCTGGAGCACATCATTATATCATTGTTAATGTCTCTCTCTGCAACCCAGAAGGTACTGGATGTGAGTGCAATAGGGTTATTGTTCGCAGAGTCAGAATGGTTGTCTTTCCTGAGAATGAGACACACTGTAGTGTTTCCAAAGATCAGAATAGATTGCTGAAGAAAGGGAGAGACTGAAATATTTCATGAATATAAGGTACAATGTTTGAGAGTAATGGAAGGGATATTGCTGGGGTCAGTGACCTTTTTTGGTTTAAACTGATTGGAACTACTTTCTGACATGGCATGTGAATGCAAGGTAGTTGACCTGAAAGGGTGGAAGGGGAAAGATTTAGAAGAAAATTGTTAAGTGTTTGCAATGTGGAGTTGGATCCAAAGCAGGCAATGAAGCTGGAGGCTTTCTCTATGATGCTGCTGCACACCAGGGTTGATAGAATGTGTATCAGAAAGCTTCCTCCTCCTAGATTATGCTGCCATGGATTGGTCTGACACAAAACATTCCATTCCAACTAATGACAAATTGTGTCCTTGGACAAGTATCTTAGCTAGAAGGTTCTTATGCTAGATATAGCCAAAAATGTTTCTGATATCAAAAGCAACAACATTGCAAGAAATCACTGGTGTAGGAAGCAGTGAACAAATATCTGGTCGATTTACTCTTTAGAAATTGAACTGGTAGTTACTAAAGCAAGGTCATAACATGCAGCCAGTTCTCTTCATAAATCTGAGGCTTTATGAAACCAGTCAAGCATTAATGAGTCATACTTTTGTATGTAAATGTTGTAATGAAAGAAACACAAAGATAATTCAACAGGTAATAAACTTTTTACAAAACATTCTGCACTGTCATGCTTTCAAGTACATGTGTGTACTAAATGGTTCTGGAATGCAGATATTTCAAGTTAATAATGGAGGCAATTTATAATACCAATCATTTAACTTTCAAGAGAAATTTGTGTTTAAAAAAAGATTATAAACTTACCTCAGTCCATTTCTTACTTCCAGGATCCTGTGTAAACAGCACACACACTAGAAAATAAATATTCACAGTAAGAATCTTATAACATAATTCTAAAACAAATTAACAATAAAACTGCCCAGAACATATTTATGCATTTAACTGAGCACCAGCTGATCATGACATAAATAATGTTATATGGAGTTAATTAAACAGTAGCTCCTTGTTGATAAGTGATCAACTAGGTCAGTAATCAACAACAGAAAAACAAACTTTACAGCCCCTAGCTATTGCTGGCACTTTACAAAGTGTAGTTGCAGACCACATGGGGTACTGCTTCCAATTCTCGCATGGTGCTGCTGAATAAATATCTAAGGCCCATCCAGAAAAGGTTACCCAACTGATTGTCATAAAGTCACTCACAGTCATACTCTATTCTCTGGCTTACAGGTGAGTTGTCTGCTCTCTCTACCTTTTCCATTGCAGCTAAAATGGCCTTTGCTTATAAGTGCTTGTTAGACTCATCCCCCTTCTACACAAGCGTTCCCAACCCACAGGACTTTCCCCCTCTCATTACACTTGTGTTGAACCCCCAGGCCCCAGGACTCATACTAATCACTACTCAGAGTCCTTCCAAGAACACTGAACCTGATGCCATTTCCACCCTGAAGTATTAACCTAGTAACAACAGATTTCAACAGATCCTAGGGGAAATAATCCTGATAACATTTTGCATGCATGCATGTGTGTGTGTGAAGGCATGTGTGTGCCAGTTTAGGAATCTAATGAGATTATGTATGTGTTTCAATGAAACTCACACCAACTTCCAGCTTCTCAATTCTCTGTCCAGAATACCCCAGAGCTATATCAATACTTTCCTGAGACAAAAGCAAAGCTCTAAATTGCCTTGAATTTTTTATATTCCTCAAATAACATTTTCTTTCTTTATGATTTACTTTTCATGTACACAGTTTACTATTTCAAGTTTGCATTCATTTTTATTTTTTTAATAATTTGTTTCACCTTTTCATTTACTCATCTATCACTTTCAATATTTTCTTCCAGCACTTTTTAAATACATACATACACACACACACATATATATATGTAGAGAGAGAGAGAGAG
>NC_068986.1:39346133-39366758 GCF_001194135.2 Octopus bimaculoides
TGTAGAGAGAGAGAGAGAGAGAGAGAGAGAGAAAGAGAGAGAGAGAGAGAGAGAGAGAGAGAGAAACACTTCTAATTTTCCAGCAATTTATTATCTATACCTAATTTCTTTCAGATGCAGCTTTGTCATAGTTCTCATTTCATATTTACAATTGTTCAAAATAAGTGTTTTTCAGCTTTTCTACTGCAAATCCATCATTTCAATATTTACTTTCAGTGTTTTTTTACATAAATAACATATCAATGCTATTGTTTTTGAAATGGAAAGGGGGTTACCAGACAAATCTTTCATCATTTCATATATATCATTGACAGTGGCTGTTTCTCATGTCTGAGAATATTAATTTCCTCCAGACTGAGTGATCCCTTCATGTGAGAAGGCCAATATTCGAGCAAAACAAGCAAGAACAAAGATGGCAAGAGCCAGTAGAAGGCATGGTTTTTGTTGTTGAATCCTGTGTTCCTTACATTGTTTTCCAATGTTTTGCTTTCTTTTCACTTCAAAAAGGTCAGTCCTGGCAGTGATAGAAAGCTGCTAGTTTGAAGAGTTCTGGGATTCAGTTTTACATGATTTTCTTACAATTCCACCACAGCTTGACAACCAGTGTTGGTATGTTTACTTCCCTGTAACTTAGCAGTTTGACAAAAGATACCAATAGAAAAAGTACCAGGCTTTAAAAAAAAAATGTACTGGGGTCGTTTTGCTCAACAAAAATGCTTTAAGGCAGTGCCCCAGCATGGCTGCAGTCTAATGACTGAAACATGCAACAGAACAGATAAAAAATAAAAGAATAAAGTTTATCAGAAACCCTAGTTTGCCACTAATGAAATGAGTTCATTTTTGTCTTACATTTTATATAGTAGAACAGAAATATGTAAATGCACTCTGTTATTCAATGCATCATAAAAAATGAACACATTCAATAATATTTTTTTCTATAACCCAGTTTCCTTCCTTTTTAGAACTCCTAAACTATACATAATCAATCACCTTAGCATCAATAGCTAACCTGAAAACTATTAAAGAAAATAGTATTACAACTCACTGGCTTTATTAATGCTTCTGTTCAAAGTCATTCACTATAAAATTTACCCTACCCCACCAAAACAATGGGCTCTAGATAATGAGATACATACACAATTTAATCAATAAGCATCACTATTGAAACTGACATATTCAAGTTCCTTTTTAATAACAGTCAGATTAAAAGTGCTATTGATAGTCCATATCCAATATGGAAAAAAAAAAAAAATTATGTGGTTACTAAACCAGCAGGAATTATCAGCAAAATCTTTCTCATATCATAACTTATCTACATTTGATAATGTAGTCCTAGATACAATGGTAAAAATAGTAAAATAGGATGGTTACACCTGGAATATCTTTCATCACAAGCCACCAGAATCCATCTAACATGGCACTAAGCAACAACAAATGACTTTAATGTTAATTTTGAAATATCGCAGGTTAGAACGGTGTTTCTTATGAAGGATGCTAAGACAGTTGAAAAGGAGGTACACATATTGCCATTTTGATAAAATTCAGATGGTTTTAGAACTTTTAAATTTGTCCAGTATTATGGTGATATTATATGGATGAAAACTATTATTTACAGAGGTGTATTTGTTAGGCAAATGACTTGTTTTGAGATTATATGTTGAAACTAAAACAACTGCAGTGTGGAAGACACATATACTAGCCATTCAAGAACACACAAAGATTGTTAACTTCACTTAAACAATTATTATTTTGTGTCAAAACTTTTGTTGCACCAACAGTCACCTTGTCCCACTAACATGATCCCACTGCTCCACTGTATCTAGTTTGTGGTGAGAAATTTGGTTGATATTCATAGGCTCTGGAAGGAGGTGAGCTAGTAGAATTGTTAGCAGACTGGGCAAAATGCTTAGCAGCATTTTGTCTTTCTTTACATTCTGAGTTCAAATTCCACTGAGGTCGACTTTGCCTTTCATCCTATGGGGTTGATAAAATAAGTACCACTTGAGTACTGGGGGTCATGTAATAAACTTACCCCAGCCCCCAAAACTTGCTGGTCTTGTGTCAAAATTTGAAATTAATACATATGTCCAGGGGGGGGGGGGTTCTATATAGATCAGTCTTTCTTGTTGGATGCTCATGGGTGGTCAGTTAACTTCAATATTTGGTTGTATTTCACATATTATGTCTGCTTTCTTTCCTTCTTTCTTCCTTTAGCAGTTAACTAATAACACATAGGAACAATACAATAACACTATTACAGATTCACTGTATATCCCATATAATCCTGAGGAATAAATCTTAAGTCTTAAATCTGTCACAAGCATAAAAGACTCATTAAGTTGGAGTTTATCTCAGTTTCTATGGCATTTACGTGACTAAGAATAAGATATTCCTTACTGAATGGGATGTCAATCTGTTATAGAATTAATCTCCAGGTGTCACTGGTACTCATTTTTGGCTGAGTGGACTGGAGCAACAAGAAATGAAGTATTTTGCTCAACAGCTCAACACTCTATTTGGCTTGGGTATCAAAAACATGATTTTATGATTACAAATTCAACTTTCTAACTAATCTAGGCTCAAAAAAGTTGAGTTGTCATACAACACTCATAAACCCCAAGGAATCAAGGCTATATTAACCCAAAAGAGTCCATCTTATTCACCTCTACCACAAGCCAAGCATATTAAAACAACATTAGATTATCAACAAACCGAGAGTAAAAAGTCATGAACAATGAATTCCATTAACTATATATATTAGCAACAAAGGCAGTATTAATACTGAGAGGTAATATCTATCCCCACTTAAACATGGGGATAAATATAGAACAAACTATACTGTGGGAGATAACATGAGAGAAACTCTCATATTGGCTTTGGTGCAAAATGCACTCTTGTTTATATCGCTAATGGAGACATAAATCCATGCCACCTCCAATGCTGAGACAACCAGATCATGTGATTTATACATTCCTTAGTCTCATCAATGATGGACACTTGACTGCTAGAGAGCAGCAACTCACCTCCCTGCCAGCGATATATAGAAAAACAATGCTTGGTGTTGTGATTAGCCAGTGAGCTTCTTAAAAAATATAGTGACTATGAACTTTACACAACTAAGCACTCAATAATGTAATGTACATGATACTAGATATAACTGAAACTTTCTATGTACAAACTTGTTAGACTAATGTGTAACTGCCAAGTGTTCTAATTTACTGTCACAATTTACTAACAGTACAGACTAGAACAGCAAATAAGTAATGTACACTCATTTTGCATCTTCACATTCAGCCTAAAAACTGAGTGCTTCCAATATTCATTATAATTGCAATATTTCTGCTGTTAATTTTTATCTCTTTAAATTTAACAGTTATCTATTGCTTCTAATTATACTAAAGCGGAACCTTCAGAAGCTAAGCCCTCAAACTTTGATATTTACAGGATTAATAACAGACCAATCTTCAGCTCCTTTAAAATTATTCATTCCAGTTGGAACGTTTCCATATTTTACACAGTTATCTCTTCTTCTATAGAATGTGTCATAAAATGTTTCATTGGCAAGAATTGATGAGAAAATTCTGTGAAACTTTAGGTTTTATGCAGAAAATAATTTTCATTTAGAATTTTAATGAAAGGAATTAAGAGAAAAATGCAAAACTTATAGCAAGCTAATATTTTTCTATTATATTCTTTAAAACTTAATGGGTTTTCCAAGCTTTTAATAAACTTAAAGAAAGCAATAATGTGTGATTAATAGTGCAACTCAACATGAAATCAGTTTAGTATAAATAACTAGAAAAATTATAGTGACCTTATGATGTCAGAAATTTCATTAATCTGATGAATAATAAAATCTAAGAATACAAAAGATTCTATAGAATGCAAGAAGAATAAAGGAAGAAGAAACTGAAGATTGTATTTAGAAGCAACAAGCAGACATAGACAACAGATAAGAGTTGAGGAAAGTGAAAATGAAAGTGAAAACGAAAGTAAAAATGAAACAAGTAAAATGAAGATTATACACTGCAAAAGAAAGTAACTATGTTTATAATGATGAAGACAATGTAACACTTGGGGCAATGAATAATAGCATATATGAAGGTGGTTGCTAAAATAAGAGACTAATGATATGGAATGTCTACCATAGTACATCTAATTCATAGTCTAAGTCTTTCAGAATAAAGTAACGTTGGTATACATGGCAGTTTACGGAAATGGAAGCTGGGAAATCAATTGAACTGACACTGTTGTTTTCATGATGCTAAACTGTGTTTACCAATGGATAAAGACTGTGATCTGCAGCATCTCAGCTGTAAATATTGGACCAGTACAAAAACAAGATAGAGGATGTTTAAGATCTAAAAAAGAAGACAATTTTAAGATCAATTTTTGTCAATTTATTTTTACATTGTATCAATGGTTTCCAACCATTACACATGGAGAACAGTGAACTAAAAAAAACTACTACTACTACTACTACTACTACTACTACTACTGCTGCTGCTGCCGCTGGCACCACCAAAACCACCACCTATCAATGGATCAGCCTGCTTGTAAAAATGAACGTGTAAGTGGTTGAGCACTCTATAGACATATGTACCCTTAAAGTAGTTCTTGGGTAGATTCAGCATGACAGTACATGTGACAAGGCTGACCTTTTGAAATACAGGTACAACTCATTTTTGCCAGCTGAGTGGACTGGAGCAATGTGAAATTAAGTGTCTTGCTCAAGGACACAATGGGGGTCCTGGAATTGAACTTACAACCTTATGATTGTGAGCTGCATATGCCAATCACTAAGCCACAGGCCTTCGCTTGCTGCTGTTAGAGCTGTTGCAGCAGCAGCAGCCACCGCTGCCACCGCCGCCACCACCACCACCACCACCTTCTCCATTCAAATAAACTGAGATGTTAAATTTTACATTATTACAGCTAACCAATATATTGAGGTTAATAAGTGTATTAACCCTGGTGTGAGTACATTTAAATATACCTGTTAAGGTTCTAACATATTTGCCCACCTAATATACAGTGAGTACCCAATCCCTAACGGACATTCTGAAGGGTTTATAACAAATTAACTGGAACACATTTTCATGTTATAAATTAATGAAATAAAATCAAAAACTAAAATAAAAGCCTTTTAAACATTGACAGAAATTTGTAATCGTTTCCATTGGAAATAAAACTTTTTGTAGAAGAAGGTTAAATAATGGTAAATTCTAGCTAATTCTGTTGCTTACAGAATTATTCCTATAGGCGTGTCAGAGGTAATAATTCATAACATTTGTAAGGATGTTCTATTTTAATTGAATTTCTGTTGTATCACTTCTCTTCAAATTTGCTGTCCTCATTAATTTGATTTTTGTACCATGTACTTGGCCATTATGTGTCGTTAATGTATTTATAAATGTTGTGTACACATACACATACGTAAGTATTTGCATAGGTATGTATTTAGGTGTGTGTGCATATATGTGCGTGTGTGTGTGCATATATATATGTGTGTGTGTATGCATATATATGTATGTGTGTGTATGTATATATACATATATGTATGTGTGTGTATATACATATATGTATGTGTGTGTATATACATATATATACATATATGTATGTGTGTGTATATACATATATATACATATATATATATATATATATATATACATGTGTGTGTGTGTGTGTGTGTGTATACGTAAGTCAATGTGGCCTATATGTATGTAAACATGATTGTAGGTGAAAATAAATACATGTGACAATTTGATTACTTATCAGAGTTTGTATCTTTCTCTTCATTGATCTGTAGGTGTTGCCCAGTTTCTGCACAAATTTATGTAAATTTTATTAGTCATGTCTATAGCAATAGCATTTTCTGCTCTGAAGTGTACTCATGGGTGTCTGTCTAATTCTGCATATGTAACCTTTATCATTGATGTTGGTGTTTATATATGCTTGCTGAGATTGACATTCAATATTTTACCTCTTTTGACCTATGACAAATGTTTATGAGAGGAACCAGATTTCAAAGATTGAAATGTAGAAATTGCCATAGTTGTAAAGACATTAATTATAATGAATCTGTTTTACGGTATCTAAATTTCATTGGTTAATAAAGATCAAACTTTCTGGAAGAGTTTTAGACAGAAAAGTGTACTAAAGTACTGAATACAGCTTAACCTAATAGCATTTAAACTGGCCATATCTTGCTCAAATGTTCTATCTGCATAATATTTGAACCAACCAGATTTGGCCTCTTACATCTACCCTACAATGTCTTTTGAAAAATAAACAGTCACATCATTGAAATCTCATAGCTATGAGATAATCCATGATTAACTCAAAGCAATGTGATGTGAATAAATAAACATTACATTTGAAAGAGTAATCTAAATGCTAATGGGTTAAGAGACTGAGGTTGAAGTTACATGGAGATTCAACTGGATCAAGGCACTAGGATTCGAGTATGTCATTTTATTCCTGATTCTGGTTGCTGAGATGAAACAGTTAATCTTTTACTTGTTTTAGTCAATGGACTGTGGCCATGCTGGGGCACTTCCTTGTAGGGTTTAATCAAACAAATTGACACCAGTGCATATTTTAAGTTTGGCACTTATTCTATCAGTCTCTTTTACCAAACTGCTAAGTTACAGAGACATAGACAAAACAACACCAGTTGCTATATGGTGGTGGGTGATAAATATACACATAAATATCTATATGCAAACACACACACAACAAGTTTCTGTATAGTTTCCAACCATTGAATTCACTCAAGGCAGTGATCAACCAGGGCCACAGTAAAAGATACTTGCCTAAGGTGATGCACAATGGGACTGAACCTGAAATCATGTGATTGCAAAATGAGCTTCTTAACTATACAGCCATGTATATGCCTGTCAGTTTTTGTTTTATATAAATCATTCTTTAGATCAATTGATGAGGATGACGAACTTCTGATAAGTATTGTTTTAGAATCAAGCCAACCCTCTAAATGGTTGTTTAATTTGCTAAAAATAGCAACCAAATCTTTCTCAACCTAAACTCTAGTCTTAAAATAGAAAGAACACATTGGATAATGTGGTACTGTAAAAAAAAAAAGTAAAAAAGTGAAACAAAACAAAACAAAATAAGATAGCCATGGTATGAATATATTTGACCATGTCTACTCTATCAGGGCTGACCTGTATGTAGTTAAACAACAATAATTACTACTTAGAAATAAAATGCTTTACATAGATTGCCTTCTGTTGGTTCTGTTGTAGTAAGTAAATTCGAGCGTAAATTTATTGCTACATTATATTATGGCATTTAAATTAAGCAACTTCACCATCTGCTAACATAATATAGCACTGGAACATTGCCATTTTGTTACTGAATATTAACTGGAAACAGTCATTAAATAACACACCATGTTCAAATTTGCCCAATATTGCTTTAACCTTTATTTATTGTCTTAATTACTGTAAAGGAAGAGGCTTGCAATAAATTAATAAATAAATAAATAAAATAAAATAAAGGAAAAACATTTAAAAAGATATGAAAAGCAGACAGTCTCCAGCCACTTCTGATTGAAATACATATATCTTAACTGAGAACATAATTACAAATTAATGGTCACATATTAGATATATATGTTACATATATGTTGCTAATTGATGCTACACTCTCATCATGTTACTGAAAAAAAAAAATTATGTATACAACATCAGCATCACCATTTTATGTCCACTTTACTAGAGAGGTTGTCGTGTCCCCTGCAAAATTAGTGTCGTCACAATTCTGCATTGTCTTCATTCATTGGAGAGAGAGGGGGGAGGGGAGAGAGAGAGGGAGAGAGAGAGAGAGAGAGAGAGAGAGAGAGAGAGAGAGAGAGAGAGAGAGAGAGAGAGAGAGAGCAATGACAGAAGAAGATTGAAACAAAGACAATGAAAGAAGAGAAAGTATGATGAGAGAAACAAAGTAATAGACTTGTGGGAGTGGTAGAGGAGTGAGTAATAGCAGAGAAACACTGATGGCAGGTACTGTGTTGTTAATGGTAAGTGGGCTGAATAGAAACATAACAAAAGTAGTGTGATGAGAGAGAAGATAGTGAAAAAGAGAGGAAGGGTGATGGACAAAGAATTAGTAGAAGTGAAAGAGTGTGTTGGGAGAGTGATTGATGTATATTAGCAATGAGTGTCAGGCTACAGAGCGATGTGAGAGAGAGACTGATGGATAGCAATAGACAGATGATGGTAAGAGAAAGAGAATGTTGGATAATGATAGTGATAAGTAATGATAAGAGAGTGACAATGTCAATAAGAGTGGATTGAGGGAGAGGGAGAAATGGACAGTAGTACAGAAAGGTGAAGGTAGAGTGTTTAAAGCATGCCCACTTCAGGGTAGCATACTGGTTAACCTTACTTAGTGTGTTGGTAGATGTGGTAATACATAATTTAACATCTCAGTTTACCTAAGTAGAGGTTGTGGTGCGAACATTAGTAGTGGTGGCAATAGTAGCAGGAATAGTAGTAGTAACAGAAAAGACGGATCTGGTGTTATCCCTCATTATAGAGGCATCATGATGGGAGAGAGGTAGAGTGATAAGGGCAGTTGTAGAGGGGGGTTGAATACGGACTGGTCCAATTCTATCATTCAATACACAGACACCATACTGCCTATGTGTCGTGCCTGTGTAATGAAATATAATTAGAAGAAAGGATGAATGATAGGGAAATAAGATGGGAGAAGTAGTTGGAAACTGAACAAGACAATGATGAGTAACAGATACAAATGCAAATATATTATACTCTCAGTTTCTATCATTGCTCCCATTTTAATGTTTGTATTTCCACACTTATACAATTAGTCAGGTCTTCCCCAGCACCATGCATTTCCATTCTTTATGGTCCTTTATCAAATTCTTCGTAAGGTTCAATATCTTGACATCAGTCTTCATCCCCTTATCCCAAGTCTTCCCAGGTAACTCTTTTCCATAGCTTCTGTACACTTGGAGAGCTTCCTTGATATTTCATTATACGACTAACATCTTCCATACACATAACATGATCGTACCAGGGCAGTATTCTCTCATGCACATTACATCTTATTCCTCTTTTCAATAAACTCAATTGTATTTTGTTGTTTATTCATTTCATGAAATACTTCCATCGTGTTCATAGAAGACAAGGAAAATATATTGAGGATCAGATTCCTAGACATTAAATCTCAGAAATGACCTGAATCAGGACTAAGAAGAGTAATTATATGCTGTACAGAAGATCCATCCATCTTATAACATTGATTTCAAATTTTGGCACAAGGACAGTAAGTTTGGGGGTGAGGGTAAATCAATTACATCAGCCCCAGTGCTCAACTGGTATTTATTTTATTGACCCCAAAAGGATGAAAGGCAGATTTGACCTTGGTGGAATTTGAACTCAGAATGCAAAGATGGAAGAAATGCTGCTAAGTATTTTGTATGGCATGCTAACGATTCTGCCTGCTTGCTGCTTTAATCCATCTTATAATATTAAAGGAAAATATATGTTGAAATAATGTGGATGATGATGAAGCATGTTTGTGTGGTTAAGAAGAAGTTTGCTTCCCAACCACATGGTTTCAGGTTCAATCCCATTATGTAGCACTTTGGGCTGACCAAAGCCTTGTGAGTGGATTTGATAGATGAAAACTGAAGGAAGCCCATTGTATGCACATATGTGTGTGTATGCATGTGTTTATGTCTCCTTGTCTTGACACTGTGCAATAGGTGTAAAACAAGAGTTTTTGCCATACAAGTAGTGTCCTTCATTTCCAATTTTCCATAACATGTCCAGCCATAGGAAAATATCACCTTACTTGCCAAAAGGTAAGGGTTGCTACCAGGAAGAGCATCCAATTGTTGGAAGTCAGTTTCAAGAAATTCTATCTGACTCATGCAAGCATGGAAAAATGGATGTCCAAGATACCCAAGTAGTGGGGTTGAACCCAGAACTGTGGAGTTGAGAAGCAAACTTCTTACCATACAGCCACACCTTTACACTTAAATATTTTATAGGAAACACATACCAGTATGAGGTACACGTTTCTTTTTTTGTTTTCCATGTACCTGTGTTTGATAAACAGTTTTATCACAAACATGATGAATGAAACTAAGGAAGAACATGAAAGAAGAAGGCAAAAGATTGCAATGATCAATGGTGTGATATCATTGACTTGGCTCACAGTAGTTGTAACTGTGAGAAGGATCTGTTGGAAGTGGGTGGGGGAGCTTGGTAGGAGATGGGGTGTGATTCAGGAGCATTTAGAGAAATACTGTGCTTAATGCCAAAGCTACTCAAACTGAAAAGTGTTGCACACTCCAGTTAAATAGATTAATTGGTAATAAGTATGAAAAATAATGACAATTTAATATGAATTAAAAACATTTGACTTCTAATGTTTCTCTTTTAAATATTCATTTATTTTGTTTTTAAAAAATCTGATTTTGGTTATTATTATTATTGTTGTTGATTTTGTTGTTGTTGTTGTTGTTGATGAAATAATATAGTAATATTTCATAATCAAATACAATCAATATTTTGATACACGTCAGCTGGCTTGGCAAAGAGGAAGAAAAAGTACTAAGACAACCACCCCCCCCAAAAAAATGGTTTAAATGAATAAACATACATATATACAGACAACAACAATAACAACAACAGCAACAAGAATAATAATTTTGTGTTGGGTGAGTGAAGAGTGGGGAAAGAACAGCTGAATAATTTTCCTAAAAGTCTGGATTATGATCCAGAATGACAGCTAGTTTCTACTTAAAACTACTACTACTACTACTACTACTACTACTGTCACCACCACTATCACCACCATGGGAGTGTTCCTACTGCAGTATTATTATTATTATTATTATTATTAGTAGTAGTAGTAGTAGTAGTAGTAGTAGTAGTAGTAGTAAAACATTTATATAAAAATAGTAATTTACATAATCAATGCATTTGAAATGTAGGTGTATAGGAGAATGTTATGAGTCTTTTACAAGGACTATGGGACAAATGAATGGGTGTTACAATTAGGTGAAAGATGACCAACTCCTGAGCATTGTGAAAAATCCAAAAGCTCATCTATCATGGCTATATCCAAAGAAGCAGAGGTCCGGGAAAACATTATCATGGAAGGAAGAGTAGAGGGTAGTAGATCAAGAAGCAGATAAGGAACGCAATGGCTGGACAACATCACAACCTGGTTGAACAGGAGTGGCAAAACAGCTGAAGAACTCACACTTAATTGAAAAGACTTTTGTTATAATGTCATCAATGAACTGCATGTGTATGATATATGACAATGACAAAATATAGTATGTGCAGTAAAGAATGCAGACATGCTACATGTTGTACTTATTATTAATAAGGAGAGAAGATCTATTCTGTTTCCATGCAGCATTTCATATGGATAAGAGTCCCACCCTTTAATCAGATGATTGCTAAATATGGCTGAGCTTGTAGATATGTCCAATGTCAAAGGATTATATGCCATTGGCTAAGGACAAGATGCTGTTGGTGATGAAGATGTTAAATTACAGTATATAGTTAATTACAGAGGCAATGTGATGATAAAGGTAACAGTAGCGACAAAGAAAACTCATACTTACTAGGATCTGACTTGGAAAATACATCAGCATCAATCAGTTTTCTGAAATAGAGAAATAATAATGATGATGATGATGATGATGATGATGATGATTTGGAAAGAGAGAAATAATAATAATAATAATAATAATAATAACATATAAAAGTGGAAAATAAATCTAAAAAAATTACTTGAAATTCAAATTTCATTAAAATTATCACATTTAATTAATTGATAGGGATATAAAAGATGATGGAAAGGCATAACAACCTAATGAACAAAATAATGAAGCTGAAAATTTCCACGTTGAATACTGGTATAATATCCCAACAAATATTTCCTCATTTAAGAGCATTCGTTAGAACTGCCAAAATAGTTTAACAGAAGAATGACTTTGGTAATTAGACATCCCAATCTAAGAAGATAGGGTTTTTCAAGTTCACACCTTCAGCCTGTATTTCAAATGGTTATTGCATAATAACCATTCTAAGTGTAAATCTTATTGAAAATTCATTAACCCTTTCGAATCTGTTGCAGCTGCCAGTTCTCTTAATAGCTTCAACTTAATTATTCTGATTGAAAATTCTGTTCTAAAGCATGTGTGTGTGTGTGTGTGTGTGTGTGTGTGTGTGTGTATATATATATATATATATATATATATATATATATATATATATATATATATATATATATATATATAGATAAGCATTTCATATATACACATACATACACAAATATATACATAGAGAGCAAGAGAGAGAGGGAGAGAAAAAGAGAAAGATTGATATACAACACACATGCCCATCTCATTACACACACATACATACACACATATATTTATTTATTCAATGGTTGTGTATGAGATTGTTAACATGATGATGATGATGATGATATATATGTATAACTTATATAGTACCTTTATAAACAGGGCTAATTTAGCTTTTTCTCTGTGGATTGAAATAATGATGAACAACTTTAATTGATTTTTGAATATCATTGGATTCTCAGAAGAGGTGTCTACATCAATTTGACCAATTCCAGAGAAACAATCAACCAGTCTGTTTATATACTGAAGAATTATAGTAGCTACAGAAAACTGGGGATATTAATTTACATACCATGTAAACAGTCTGTTTTAAATATCAGGGGCCTGTCAATGCAGATCTCAGTTCACACAATATTAAGGTATATGTGTGTATGTATGTATGTATGTGTGTATGTATGTATGTGTGTATGTATGTAGTTTGTGCATACATAAATATATGTGTGTTTGTGTGTGTGTTATTTATGTATGTGTGAGTGAGTGTGCGTACATGTATGTATGTATATATGTATAAAAAAGAACACAAATGAGGTTTAAACCTGGCATATATTCTATCAGTCTCTTTTACTGAACTGTTAAGTTACAGTGATGTAAACATACCAACATTTGTTGTCAACTGGAGGGGGGGCACAGATACAGATACGACACACAAGCGCGCGCGCACGCACACACACACACACACACACACACACACACACACACACACTCACATACACACACACACACATACATGGCAGGCTTCTTTCAGTTTTTGTCTACCAAATCCATCCACAAAGCTTTGGTCAGCCCAAGGCTATAGTAGAAGACACTTTCCCAAAGTACCACACAGTGGGACTGTACCCAGAACCCAGAACCATGTGGTTGGAAAGTCAGCTTCTTACCACACAGTCATGCCTCTGCTTATATTATATAAGTTCAGACATGGTTGGGTTGTAAATAGTTTATTTCCCAACTACATAATTCTGTTTTCAGTCCCACTGGAAGAGCTCCTTAGTATCTCACATAAATGATCTTTAAACAATACATTTAATGTTGCTTTTGATGGTCACTAACAGTTCAGAGGAGAGATAACTCATGGAATGAGCACTACTGATAAAGAATTAGCAAATAACAACATAGACATATGAAATGCTAAACTTTCTGTGCCTCCTTGATACCAAAAGGAGTATTCTAAAGATGACATGGTTTGTAACAGGAAGCCTTAAAGAAATGTCTACTTGCCTACAATGGATCTTGGTTAATTTTCTCTTTGTTTCACATGTCAACTCAATTGATCTATGCTGGAAGCAGGCAATCTGGTTTAATGTGAATTCTTTTGACCATGTCATTAAATCACCCACATAACTCCACTACATAAGCTGGCACAGAGTCAATTTAAGTTCAGTTGGCAATCCAGTTTTCTGATTGGCAATCCTGCTTTTCGATTATGTCAATCAGAAAACTGTGTTGTCAACTGAAGATTTAGCCCAGGGCTGAGCTGGCCCAGAGCTAAATATCACTTACCCAATACAAAGAGACAAAGCTGTTATCACCACTTTTATAGAAAAGCCAATCTGCCTTCCTAACCAAGTACAGTGATTATTACTACTATGCTCAGTTACTAACGAGCCCCCTCGTTAGAACAGTTCTTTCAAGCATCTCCTAAATTTATCTTGTGCACCAAAATTGAATTTTTTTCTATACACATTTAACTAAAACATTCCCACAACATGCAAACACACACACACACACACACACACATATGCATATTTACATGAAATAATTCATTCCACAACCACAAAAACTAAGGAATCTCATTCACTAAAAAGATTTTTTTAACTCAATATCTCTATTAACATTTTATCTGAACATTTCTCACTGAATTGGTAGAAGCCCGATATTTTTTATAAGTGCAATACACACACACACACACACATATATATATACACATATATCAAAAGATATATATGTATGCATATATATACACATACATACATACATACATACATACATACACGCACACACATATATCTTTTGATATGTCAAAGAAAACAACTCTTTTCTTTTCATCTACAACAATGTATATAATGCAATTGTATACATTTACATATGCCTATGCCATTTTTGCTTACAAGTTTGAGGAGTTCATTAATGATTTTTCAGATGCCAATTGTAGAAAGAAAGATTTTTTCTTTGTAGGCATTGCAGTGATATGCATATAGCTATAAGTTGGTAAAATTTATTGTACTTATTTTAGATAAACTTTTTCTTTGACAGATGTACTTTCTCTATTCTTAGATACTTGGATAGGTTTCAGCCAGTATTGGCCCATGACATGACTAACTTAATACTCCCACTAACATCAGGCTTTCTCTTTTTGGTGCATTTGTACCTCATTGGTACTTTAAACTACTTTTTGGTCCATTTGTACAACACTGAAAGGCTGATAT
This sequence comes from Octopus bimaculoides, assembly GCF_001194135.2. Classification (NCBI taxonomy): domain Eukaryota; kingdom Metazoa; phylum Mollusca; class Cephalopoda; order Octopoda; family Octopodidae; genus Octopus; species Octopus bimaculoides. The sequence goes on from NC_068986.1 coordinate 39,360,993, forward strand.
GTCTTCGCAATTTCCTATATTTTATATGAATGGTCGAGCATAATAGTCTCAACTGTAGGTATAAGGCCTGAAATTTTGGCGGAGGGGAATAGTTGATTACGTCGACCCCAGTGTTCAACTCTGAGAGGATGAGAGACAAAGTTGACTCAGTTTAATTTGGACTCAGAATGCGAAGATGGATGGAATACCAGAAAGTATTTTGCATGGCATGCTAATGATTCTGTCAGCTCACTGCCTTATAGTCAAGCATAATATTGGTTACAATTTTTGGCACAGGGCCAGCAATTTTAGAGGAGGGGGCTAAGTGAATTAAACTAACCCAAGTGCTCAACTGATACTTATTTTACTAACCCCCAAAAGAGGAAAGGCAAAGTCAACCTCAGCAGAATTTGAACTCAGAACATAAAGACGAACAAAATGTCACTAAGCATTTTGCCTGGCATGCTAACAAGTCTGCCAGCTCACCACCTTACAGTCAAGCATAATATTAGAGTATATTTTGTTTTGCTTTCTGCAGAACATTTATTACCAGTCCCCCCCCCCTCTCTCTCTTTCTCTCTCTCCCCACTCTCTCTCTCATATACACACGGATACATGTTTAGATGTTTCAAAGCAAGCATTTCTTATGATACTTTTCAAACATTGTAGAAAATACCTACCTAGAGAATACAATAAAATGTTCTCAAAAGAAGTACACAATTTTCAAATTAAAATATTGAACTTTTATGTTAATCTTACAAAGCAAATATTACAACGATTTCTTTTGCATGAAATATTTGATAACTTGAACTTAGTAAAAATTTTCAACTCAGAAATTGTCATTCATGAAACATCACAGTCTATTACATTATTTGCAATAAAATTTCTGCACATGATATCAGAACTGCATTATGAGTAGATCAATAAGAAGTGGAAAGATTTAACATTACAAAAAGCACCATCAATACCAGGGACATAGTTAGAGTTTACACAGCTCAGGGTAACCTTTGAGTGTTCCAATGTCCCCAGGCCTCCAAGTCTATAACAGCGTATACGGCAGCACAGCAGACTCAAAGATGTTGTTTCCACAAAAGTGTCTGTCACTCAGGACAGACTGCATCTCCTTGCTTTACTAGCTGCGCTACCAGCCAGTATTAGAAAAATAATCTAGAAAATTTTTGTTATAGTACTTCTCATGAAGAGTGCAGGAATGAACTCCATTACACTCAACAGTTCAATTTGTTTTAACCCTTTAGCATTCAGATTACTCTCTCAAATGTAATGCTTTTTTATTCAAATTGTTTTGAATTAATCATGCATTATCATATAGCTTTGAAGTTTTTGATGATGTCACTATTCTTTTATTCTTTTACTTGCTTCAGTCATTTGACTGCAGTCATGCTGGAGCACTGCCTTAAAGAGATCTTTAGTCAACGAAATCGACCACAGGTCTTATTTTTTGTAAGCCTAGTACTTATTCTATCGGTCTCTTTTTGCCAAACTGCTAAGTTACAGGGATATAAACACTCTAACATTGGTTGTCAAGAGATGGTAGAGGGACAAACACAGACACAAAGACACTCACATAAATATATACATACATACACACACATATATATATACTCTTTTTACTCTTTTATTTGTTTTAGTCATTTGACTGTGGCCATGCTGGAGCACCGCCTTTAGTCGAGCAAATCGACCCTAGGACTTATTCTTTGTAAGCCTAGTACTTATTCTATCGGTCTCTTTTGCCGAACCGCTAAGTTACGGGGATATAAACACACCAGCATTGGTTGTCAAGCGATGTTGGAGGGACAAACACAGACACACAAACATATACACACACATATATATATATATACATATATATATATACATATATACGACGGGCTTCTTTCAGTTTCCCTCTACCAAATCCACTCACAAGGCCTTGGTCGGCCCAAGGCTATAATAGAAGACACTTGCCCAAGGTGCCACGCAGTGGGACTGAACCCAGAACTATGTGGGATTGGTAAGCAAGTTACTTACCACACAGCCACTCCTGCGCCTATATATACACACACATACACATACATACATATGATAAGTTTCTTTCAGTTTCCATCTGCCAAATCCACTCACAAGGCTTTAGTCAGCTCAAGGCTATAGTAGAAAACAGTGGGACTGAATCCAGAACCATGTGGTTGGAAAGCAAGCTTCTTACCACACAGCCATGCCTGCATCTGACTGTTTACTTTTAGAATGTCAATGCAGGATAGGTGTGAGAGGCCAGATATGGTCAGTTTGAATGTAAAACATGTAGAATATTTGGGCTGGACATGGCTGGTTTAAATGCTAAAGGGTTAATTGATCTGTTTTAATTAACTCATATTCAACCTTAGTGAGTTCAAAGCACTTTAGGCTCACTAAGCCCTCTCATTCATAAAAATCAAAATACAATGTAAATCATCAAATTCGCATATCAAAGGCTATTTACTGCATGTAATTGGAATTGACAAGTTGTACATCTTTTAACTTCTGCTGTTGATATTTTCTCTTCCATATAATATTGAAGTAAACAATTGCTATTCACTGACAAACCTCTAATATCAGTACACTTTTATATACAAAAGGACCAGTAGCAAACAGTGACTGTATTATGAGGACCCTGTCTGAAAACCTGTTAAACAAGATGAGATAAATATCATCATACAAATGAAAGTAAAGCAGTCTTAGAATTTGAGGCAAGTTTGATTAATTTTTTAGTATTCAACATAGTTTTTTTGATTTGGTACATTTTGGACTAAGCTTTTGATACAATTGCTAAAAACTCTGTGGCAGCTCTGTTACTAATTTATCAAGTTTTTGTATCAAACACACACACACAAAATTTAACATTGATGTATTTATGTACATTTCTATGTAACACTTATGTAATTATGTTTATGTATAAATGATCAGTCATTTTGCTTTTAACCTTTATGTGTATAGGTGCAGGCATGACTGTGTGGTTAAGAAGCTCACTTTGTAAAACACTTGGTTCCAGGTTCAGTCTCACTGCATGACATTTCGGGCAACAGTCTTCTAAAGGAGTCCCAGGTCAACCAAAGCCTTTTGTGAGTGAACACATGAAAACAAGGGAAACAATCACTCACTCATACAAACATTTAAACACTTGCACACAACAGGCTTCTTTGGTTTCTGTCAATCATTTTTACTCACAAGGTATTGCTCTCATACTATGGCTATAGAACAGAACGCCAGTTGATAGTATTCACACAGTGGTACCAAACTCTCATTATGGTTCTGAAGTGAACTTCTTAGCCACACGACCATACTTATATATGTGTGTGTGTGTGTATGGAGAGAGAGAGAGAGAGAGAGTAGACAGGCTTCCATACAGTTTCTAATGAATGAAATTTCATTCACAAAGGCTACACTTGAAGGCTATACTTGAAGACACACACACACACGATACACGTACAGGCATGGCTATATAAGCACAGGTGTATGAGTTGAACTATAAATTTGTCCCTTCTAATCTAACATTATTTTCTCCCCTCCCCCACAAAGCCTGTTTCCCTATCGTCCAATTCTGTTGGGAACAGATTCCACTATCATTATTGCCTGCCCTTTGCTCAACTCAGTTACCCTAATACATGTTCATATCAAGATAAGTTATCTTTGCAACATGCAACCAATGCAGTTGTTATCCTGCTCCTCCCCCATCCCCACCACTACCACCACAGCGTTCTCAAATTTAGTTTGTGATGTTGTTTATAGTAAAACACACTACTTTTGAATGTGTCTGCCATCCTGATACAATAAGTTATTAATAGCTAAAAGCAAGACAGAAATAGCAACTAAGTAATTAATAACTCTATCAGCTGACCACAGATTAACGACAATTGTTACTATAACAACACTTTTTGATCAATATACTCTTTATTAACTGCATTGACTACCTTAATTATTATAAACAAAATCAAAACAAAAGATGCACCAAAAATCAAAAACAAGATAGGCTACATAAAAAATAAAACAAAATAAGTACACATCAATGACCCAATGACCATCACACAGTAGCATTTCCATGTCCTATACAATCTCTGCCAAATTTGTATTGAATTACTTGATATCAAAAGGAATGGTAGTAAAAAAACAGTGTTGATTGAAAGTTGTTCACAACTTATTTTATAATATATCAATGGGTTTGTAGCAAACTGGTAGTGCTAGATACAATATTGATTTCCAAAATTTCATACAAGGTCACAAACTTGGGAAAAGAGAAATAGTTCCTCTCACCTGTGTTATTATATTTATTTATTTATCTATCAAAAATGTAGGTGCTGCTGAATACACCAGAGCATTCAGTGTAAAAAATTTGCTGCTTCTGTCGTACTATGATTTACAAGGTGGTAATAGAAAGGTTCCCGGACTAGTTATGTTTAATAAAAAAATAACTTATTTACTTAAGTTTTAATATCATCTCCTTCAAAATAGTTACCTCACACTACAATACACTGGTCCTAGCATTCCTGTCACTTTTGGAATCCAGCCAGGGAGTCATTTTCAGTAAGTGAGTCAAGAACCTTCTGCGATTTGCCCTGGATCTTGACAATGGTGTTAAAACAGCGACCTTTGAGCCGCATTTTCATTTTGGGGAAGAGATGAAAGTACACAGATGCTAAACCAGGTGAATAGGGTGGGTGCAGAAGCAATACCATGTTGTTTGGTGAGAAACTCATGAGTGAGGAGAGCTTGGTAACAGGGTGCATTCTCATTGAGAAGAATCCAGTTCTTCACACTCTACAGATCCAGTTACTTTTGCCAAATGTCTTCCCTCAGACACTTCAAAACGTCACAGTCAAACTCTCAATTGACAGTTTGGCCCTGGGGAACAAATTGTCAATGCAGGTCTTTTGGCAGATCCTCCAGATTACTCATTGTCTTCCAGGGATGTTTTTCCACTTTTGAAGCACCTGGGCCACTCAAAACATTGCATACGACCCATTGCCTTGTTGCTCTAAGCTTGCCAAAGTATGCTCAATATCTCTGTAGCAGACTTCCCAAGTTTAACACAAAATTTCATGTTGGTTCTTTGTTCCTGTTCATGACAAAATGGCAGACTACGGCATACACATGATCAGAAAAACACAAATTGCAAAGTAAACACAGAGATATCACTCAGCACACTGCTTCATGAAGGTCACTGCTGGCTCTCACTGTGCATGCAACCAAGTGCTGCCATCTGTTGGTGCACTACAAAAACTAGTCTGGGAACTTTTTGATACGACCTCGTATTTTGAAGGTAGTGAGCTGGCAGAATTGTTAGCATTCTGAGCAAAATGTTTAGCAGCATTATGTCCAATTTTACATTCTGAGTTCAAATTCCACTGTGGTCGATTTTGTCTTTCATCCTTTCAGGGTTGATAAAATAGATACCAGATAAGTGCTGGGGGTTGATGTAATCGATTTGTTCTCTCCTCTGAAATTGCTGGCCTTGTGCCGAAAATTTGAAATCAATATGATTTGTTATGGATAAGAAGGGAGGCTAGGCGACAGGTTTATTTAGCCAGAGGGGAAGCAGATAGGAAAAGATTTGCCAATGTTCTGCGCCGTGAGGACCAAAGACTCGAGGTATTTCGTGTTGCAAGACAGTGTAGGAGAGAGAATAGTGATGTTGTAGGAGAGAAATGTGTTCGCATGGATGATGGTACGCTTGCACTAAATGAGGATGCAAAGAAAGAGGTCTGGAGATGCCACTACGATAGATTGCTTAATAAAGAGAATGAATGGGAGGAAGAG
>NC_068986.1:39369546-39373023 GCF_001194135.2 Octopus bimaculoides
TATATATATGAATATATGTGTATATATATATGATTTGATTGATTTGATTTGGTCTAGTTTCAGCTCATGAGCTGTGGCCATGCTGGGGCACCACCATTCGGTGTTGCTACATAATCTTACTTCACGAATACTTTTTAGGAATTGACATTTGTTGCTTGAGGGAGTTTGATGCCGCTGGCCTCATCTGCACCTCCTGCCACAAAGTTGGCTCATCTGGGACATTTAATAGTAAGAGGTCCAGCTTTATTTCAAAGACACCTACGTCCACCACTTGCAGGTCTCTCAGGTCCTTCGGGAGGATATTGAAAATCTGTGGTCCTCTGAAGCCTAGGCTCTTGCAGTATCTTGTCCTATATCTTGATGCCAAATTTGGAGTCCTTGGCACTATGCAATGGCAACCAGTTCTAGTATTTGTGTAATTCTCGATGCCAAAGTTTGGGACAAGTCCCTCCAAGATCTTCCAGATGTATATTATGGCATATGTTTCTCGCCTACACTTTAAGGAATAGAGTCTTAATCTCTTGAGTCTTTCCCAGTAGCTTATATGCTGCATAGAGGCTATCTTCTTTGTGTAGCTTCGTTGGATTGCCTCAAGTTCTGAGATTAATTTGACACTGGTTGGTGACCATAGCTGAGAGCAATAGTCAAAGTAGCATAGGACAAGTGTCCTCCAGATGATCATCATGGTTTCCTGATCTCTTGTTCTAAAAGTTCTAAGAATCCATCCGGTTAGCTGCCTGCATTTCATTGCCAATTTAGCAACATGCACATGGAAGGATGCATCATTACTCATGTGAATGCCCAGTGCCCAGGTCTCGCACTGACTGTGCCTCTGGGATTACAATCCCTACAGGTCCAGTGTATTTAATGGGTATTGCATTTAGTTTTGCATGCTGAGAGCACTTATTCTTTTCAACCCACTTGTATACTTCATCCAGCTCACTTTGCAGGTGCATAGTGTCTTCAGGGTTCTGTATTATCTGTGAGGCATTTGTATCATCTGCATAACTTGTGATCGTGGCTCTGTGTGTGGCTGAGGGCATGTCTGTGAGGGCCATTATGAACAGTAGTGGTCCCAAAACAGTGCCCTGCGGAAACTGCTCACTATTTGTGTGCCATTGGAGGTGGCGCCATTGGCTACTACCACCTGGCTTCTATCCTTCAGAAAGTCATGAAACCATTCTCCCAATTTTCCAACTAAAGCATCCTCAAAGCCAGATCTTTTGAGATTACTGCATAAAACTTGGCGAGTAATTCCTCAAGAGAATATTCATCATCTTATCAGTAGCATGCTTAATAGGGTCCTTGCAATGAAAAATGCAAAGGGCATATCTACTAAATATTAGATATTTACATTACAATAATGAATAAATAATTTGAATGTATAATTTCAGATTTAAATAAATTTTAATGCTTATAAGGGTATCTATTTATTTCTGTCATACCTGTGTAGGTATAACAGAAATTACTTTGTAGTAAACAAGGACAAAGGCTGTATTGGTATGGACATGTTATATGCATGGGTGATAAAGAATGAGTCACGATGTACCAGGAAATCCAAGTGAAAAGAAACAGTAGAAGTAGAAGACCAAAGATGACATGGGTAGGTTGGAGTAGTGAAAGCTAATAGCAGGATATTGAACCTCACAAAAAAAATTAACAAACCCACAACAAATAGTGGGACACTGTGTTGAAAAGGGTCCTTTCAGCCCATTAAAGTATGGAAAGACAGACATAAAAATGAGGAGGAGAATGGTGAGGATGATCAAGAGAATTAAACAGATGATGCAAACCAGTCACTCAATGTACAAGAATTAACAGCCAAGTTCACTTGAATCACACTCTATATAGTCTTTAAAAGGGAGTGACACATAAAAATGTAGTTCTAGATATACAGAAATATGGGACAGTCAAGGCTGGAATGCATTTGATTATAGGCCTGCTCAGTCAAGGCTGAACTGTGGCTAAACGATGACAACACTGTAGGTGTTTATTAATACATAAAAAGTCTGACTTAAAAGTTTTCAGAATTCTAATTTCACCAAGCTGATGAGACAGACCTAAGATGAAATCACAATCCTTCACTTCTGGTACCCACATCTCTTTCTAGGGGGTATCATTTCAAAATTACTTTCCAGAAGGTCGGTCCACTGGAGACCAACAATCTTTTGTTACCAGTAGGCTCTCACTTTAGAGAAATTTGGTGAACACAATTTTGTTGCCTTTGTCTTCTATAAAGCTTTAGACAGTGTCTGGCATGCAAATCTCCTGTCTATGGGCGCCATCTATCTCTCATCTGGATTGGTAGATTACCATCAGATTGCATTATTGTGGCATTTTAACAGAGTTTCTCTCTGTCTTACATCCTACCCCCAATGGTGTGCCCCAAGGTTCAGTTTTGTCTCCCACTGTTTTCCTTCTATACATCAACAATTTACTTGCCTTCACATTCATCAATGCACACCTCTGCACATATGATAGAACTCTTCTCAGAAGATTGAGAATAGAGGACACTGCTTGCATGATGGTGACATTCATTTACAACAATCACATGATGTGAAGGCAATGAGACAGTGACAGTGACACATACACAACATGCTTCTTTCAGTTTCTGTTTTCAAAGTCCACTTTTTTTTGTTCAGCCTAGTGTTACAGTATAAGACACTTACCTAAGGTACTACACAGTGAGACTGAACCCAAAACCATGTGGTTGGGAAGCAGACTTCTTATATCACAGCCACATCTGTGCCTCTAAACCTAGAACCATGTGGCTGAGGAGCAAACTTCCTACCACACAACCAAATCTGCCCCTGTTGCTTTGTATGTGTGTGTCTGTGCGTGTGCGTATAACAACTTTTCAGCATAGCATGCACTTGTATGTGCATACATAACTATGTATCCTTTTATTCTCTTACTTGTTTCAGTCATTTGACTGTGGCCATGCTAGAGCACCACCTGTACATAAATGCGTATGCAGGGAGAAGTGTATGTGCATATTCATATATGTGTGTGTATGTATATCTATGTATACACACACACACACACAAGCACAAAAGAATTTTATAAATGCAGAGAGTAACAGTTTAATAAAAACAGGATATGAAATCCCAAAACCATGACAGGTAACCACTGAACTACAACAAAACCCACACAGCTTCAACAAATTGATTTGCAAAACACCTACACCAAATATATAACAGCCAAACTGAGGTGAGATAAAGAGGCTCTCAGAAACATTATCACTCATGACTAATAAAGCAGAACTAAAACAAAACAGGAAATATCTTCAGGAAACAAAGATACAGAGTAAATGAAGAAAAACAGGACATCTAAGTTAAACACCCACTGAAGTGAACTTCAAAATGTCAAAATGATACATTGGTAAGTGACAGCAAATTCAACAAATGAAAATATAGCAGAAACAATGTATTAGCAAATATATATATATATATATATATATATATATATATATATATA
>NC_068986.1:39374911-39382576 GCF_001194135.2 Octopus bimaculoides
ATATATATATATATATATATATATATATATATATATATATATACTGCTTGCAATTCTAATGCCCTCTCACAGACAGAGAGGTACCACCAACATAGTACTAGAAATATAGATTTGAATATCATCCTGATGTTGCCACTGTATCAGTATCAATACCAACAACACCATGTGACTTGCCTTGACCAATAACAGCCCAATCTCCAGTAGTCATCTTGAACTTGCTCTATTCAGTTACCTAAGCCTCAAGAGCTAAGTTATGGAGAGTAAACAAACCAACACCATTTGTCAAGTGATGGGAAAAGGGGTGACATACACACACATACATACATACATATATACACACACACACAATGGACATCCACATGGTCTCTGTTAACCAAATTCGCTCACAAGGCATTGGTCAGCCCTAAGATTATAGTAGAAGTAACTCGCCCAAGGTGCTGCACAGTGGGACTGAACTCAAAACCAGATGGTTGCAAAATGAGCTTATTAACCTAACAGCCACATACATGCATATATATGTGAGTGTGTGTGTGTGTGTGTGTGTGTGTGTGTGTGTGTGTGTGTGTGTATGATAATATTTTATAAGCTTAAAGCTTATAAGCGAAAACCACTAATGACAATAAACTAATATAAGGGCATAGAAACCCTTGACAGAGCCCCAGTATTAGACTATTTTCGTTAGTCAATACACAGTATTTGCTTATAAGCTTTAAGTGTATAAAATATTATTATTATTTACAGAATTGTAAAATCAACACCATTTACCAAATCATTGCACACGTGCACACACACACACACACACATGCACATACACACACACACACACATGCACATACACACACACAGAGAATATATTCTTCCGTGTTTTATTATTTGAACCATCCTAACTTCCTTTGAGACAAAGTGTGTCAAGGTCTGCACAAACTAATGTGTTCATTTTTAAGATGGTAAGGTGAGAATTCGGTAGCTATTTCTTGCACGTAACAGTTCTCTTGTTGGCTTTTTAATTTTTTTTAAAAGTAGTCTTTAACTCAAAACACAATTTTCCTCCAACTCATTCTATATTTGTTGAAAAAAAAAACAAAAACAAAACAAAACAAAAAAAACGAACTCTTTAGTTGCTAATCAATACTTTTCTGCTTAACTAACATTTTTCTAATTTTGTGTCTATAAATGTCACTCCAAATAGAACAAAACAAAATTTAATTCTTATTGTAAGTCAGGTGTTAAGAATGAAACATGGATTTAGGCAGCAGATTATTCGTTATCTAAATTAGAATCTGCTCGTTCACCTAGCCAATACTGCCACATAAGCACTTTGTTTTCTTTTTGACAACTCAAGAAAGTTTCTTTAAGACAGCTACTTAGAAACATCAAATATAATTGTAAAAGAGAAAATTGATCTAGAACAATGTTCACAAACTACTTAAGCTTGGCTTGTTGAAATTTAGTATTTTTTAAAATAATTCTGTTATTGAAATAGTTTTTATTTTTTACTGGTTTCAGTCATTGGACTGCAGATATGCCAGGGCACTGCTTTTTTGGAAAGGTTTAGTCAAACAGATCAATCTCAGAACCTATCATTTTTTAAGTCTGGTAGTTATCCTATCGTGGAGGCACAATGGCCCAGTGGTTTCGATTCCCAGACCGGGCGTTGTGAGTGTTTATTGAGCGAAAACACCTAAAGCTCCACGAGGCTCCGGCAGGCGGTGGTGGTGAACCCTGCTGTACTCTTTCACCACAACTTTCTCTTACTCTTTCTTCCTGTTTCTGTTGTGCCTGTAATTCAAAGGGCCAGCCTTGTCACACTGTGTCACGCTGAATATCCCCGAGAACTACGTTAAGGGTACACATGTCTGTGGAGTGCTCAGCCAATTACACGTTAATTTCACGAGCAGGCTGTTCCGTTGATCGGATCGACTGGAACCCTCGAAGTTGTAAGCAACGGAGTACCAACAACAACAACAAGTTATCCTATCAATCTCTTTTGTGGAACAGCTCAGTTATGAGGACATGAAAAAACCAACACTGGTTGTCAAGCAGTGGAGTGTGTGTGTGGGGAGTAAATGTAAAGACACACACACACACATATATAGTATTATGACAGGTTTCCACACACTTTCTACTTACCAAATTCACTCACAAGACATTGTTTGACCTAGGGTACCATGTAGATGAGCTCATATAAAAGTATGTTTGCAGCAAGTTAGATGTTGTTTAGCATAGGGGCTTGAAATGAGCTATAATTGCAAGCAACAGATATGAAAACAAGAATGCACTTTCAGACAAGTCTTTGGAACGAATGAAGTATGACATAGAATGTTAGTTTCAAAAGTCAAGGGTCGGAAACATAACTGATGAGAGGCAGATACTGAGAGATGAATTCAATTTAAATTGAGTTTCCTTTTGCAATTTCTGAAGATGTTATATTTAATAGTGGAAAAAAAAAAAAGACAAAGAAAGAGGGATGCATAATGCTGATAATGTGCTACAAACTGAAAGTTTAAGAAGCCAAGAAAAATTTCCCTAGATAATGGGTTTAAATACAATTAAACATATCACAAGTTCCATGCCATGTTGCACTCACTGGATAGTTCCTTACAGAGCAACACATTGTTTGATCAATCTCACTCTATATAATTACTGGAAAACTGTTGATCAGAATAATATCCCTATTTGTAATAAGGAGGGACATCCAATTGTAGAAAGCGACAACGACTCAGACAATTCTAGCAAAAACTCAACCACTTGGAAATGTATTTTATGTGCTTCCCCTCTTTTCATAAACACATAATCTGTTCAATCTGATTACTCACTCACTCATTTTTAATGATTCCCTTTCACAATTACTACTGTCACATGAGCATAGTTGCCCTAAAACATTCATCCATTCATTTATTCTCTCTTTCTCTCTCTCTCTCTCTCTCTCACTCTTTCACATACACACGTGTATGTGTGAAGATGCACACGGAAACATATGCAAAGAAACACATTCAGACACTCACACACATACAAGCAAAAACAAAAACACACTCAAAAATTCATAAATACTAAAATACATGCACACAACAAAGACACCCACGCATCAAGACAACCACAAAGCTCACACACACACACACACACACACACACACAAACACACAAACATACACACGAACACACAGACACATACACTCATGCAGAGACAAACTAGAGAAACCAAATGTAAAAGCATGTGTTTCAGAAGAAAAAAGTAATAAATTATTTATGGAAAGTACAATTAGATCAACAATTTTAGGTTGATGTAAGAACTATAAATAGACGAGAAATTTATCAAGAAAACATTCGCATATATAACATATATACATTCACTAAGATCGTGCAGTTAGCAGTTTTATAAAGTGATTTTGTTTTTTAATCATTTATATTCCTTACATTTTGAATTGCTGGCACACATGTCCATATTAATTCTAATGTAATAAATCTCTTCCTCTCTCTTTCTCCCCCCACACATATACACATACCACCACCACCACCACCACCAGTATCATCATCATCATCATCATCATCATCATTTAACATCTGTTTTCCATGTTGGCATGCATTAAACGGTTTGAGAGGATCCAATGAAACACAATTTGTTGAGCTTCAATGTTAGTTATGTCAGGACTTCCACAGCTGGATGCTCTTCCTAATGCCAACCACTTTACAGAGTGTATTGGGTGTTTGTTTTATGACACCAACACTAGTGGGGTCAAGTAACTTTCAAGACAAAGAAAAAAAAAATCCTCCCCAACTGAATGGGGGTGATTTTGGGAGAGTTGGGAGGTGGATTTATGCCATGTGTTGAAAAGCTAAAGTATGACAGAGGGACAAGTACAGGTATCTTTCTGAAAAGGAGAAAGAGATGGTGGTGATGAGGTGATGAGAAACCAAGAGAATACAGAGAGAAGATTGGAGAGAGAGAGGGTAGGTCCATAAGAGTATGAGCGGAGGGGGGGTAGATGGTTAGCAATGGGGAAAAAGCTGAATGCAATGAATGATGAAGTAAGGTGAAGGTGTAAGTGATAGTAAATATCAGTTTGGAGGGAAGGTGAAAGAGATAGAAATGACTCAGGAAGGAGGAGGTGACTAGTAGCAGTACAAGTGAGCCGAAAGCAACAGTGTCATAAAACTGTAGATAGATGAAGTAGGGAGATGATATGCAGGGTGTGAGAAGAGGGGTGGAGAGGAAGATGTACAGAGATAGAGATGGAGGTAAAAGGTATTTAAGAATAGCTATAGTGAGTGTGAGACAAAGGAGGGATGATGGATATGAGAAGGTGTATGGGAGGGGACAAAGGGGGTGATGGATATGAGAGGGTGTTGAGAATAACAGCAGGTATGACAGGTTTTGAAGGTGTAGCCCAGAGTAGACGAAGATAATTGAAGGCACAGAAAGGGGTTGTGGGTAGGAAAGAAATGACAATGAGAATGAGAAATGGATGTTAAGAGGAAGTGATTCTAGGGGGGGGGGGTAACTGGAAGTGCAAAAGTGGGGGGAATTATGTGTTGATTTACAGCTGTTGAGTAGTACTGTAACTAGAAAAGTGATGGAGGGATAAGTGTTAAGAAGATGAGATATAGGGAATGTTTGATGAGGGCAGATTGAGTGTAGAGACAGGCTGGGTGCAGGAGTAGAGTTTGATCAGAGGTCTAGTAGGTCAAAGCTAACTTGGGTCTAAACCAGTGGTTCTCAATCAATTTTTAACTATGGACTCTTTTGGTTCCTATTTTACTTAGATGGATGCTCATAGTCACTCGATGTTTAGAAAATAGACCTTATTGTATATTTATAATGGTACAGGAGTGGCTGTGTGGTAAGTAGAATAAGTACCAGACTTGAAACAAAAGAAGTACTGGGTTTGATTCATTTGACTAAAAGTTCTTCAAGGTGATGCCCCAGCATGGCCACAGTCTAATGACTGAGACAAGTAGAAGAAAGTAAAGTAGAAGAAAGTATGTATATATATATATATATGTGTGTGTGTGCATGTGTGTGTGTGTGTGTGTGTGTGTGTGTGTGTGTGTGTACATGCATCTATGCATGTGTACAGAACCACTAAGAGAAATGTTGCAAGGCGGAATGAAACTGGTTTTAGATCCCACACAAGCTCCTCACAAACTTTTAAGTCCATGGACTTTAAATCATTAGTTAAGTATTTCCAATAAAGATAATGGTCTGACATGAAATTTTAAAGTTGTCATTTTTTTCCTCCCACTTCTTTGTAGATAAACATGATTATTATAAAATACGAACAAAGTAGATCACTTATAGTGTATGATTATAAGAGCATAACTGAACATAATGGTTAATCACAGCTATATGAACAGGAACATTGATAAACTCTCATAAATGCTTTATTTCTTGTGCACCACAATAAGCAGATAATATATTTTGCATAAAGCAAGGGTAATCCCAATTAGCTAATGGAAGTTTTCCTGGCTTTTTTATTTGTTAAATTTTTAACAACACTATCAATAAATCAATTTCTGTGGTAACACTTGATTCAATACTTGGTCTTACTAAATTAACAATCAAGTTTTGAGACATGGTAGACCTTAAAATGCATTTGATATTCTTTTTAAGAATGGTAAATTTTGAAGCAAAAACAGCTATAAATAATAGTGTGTAAATATTGGGTTTAAATCTCTTTGAATAGCATGACAGGTTTTCTACCATTAAACCAAAGTAATCCTTTGAATTTCTCTATCCATTTTAAAGGCTTTCTTCTAACCAGCAAGAATTATGTGTTTTTGGTGTGATGAAGATTTATAAACTTCAAGAAAGTGAAGTAATTCTTTTTAGGAATGGTGAATTTCAAAGCAAACAAAACTATAAAGAATTCTTTCTACTAAAGGCACAAGGCTTGAAATCTTGTGGGGAGGGGACTAGTTGATTACGTCAACCCCAGTGTTTCACTGGTACTTAATTTATCAACCCTGAAAGGATGAAAGGCAAAGCTGACCTCGGTGCAGTTTGAACTTAGAACATAAAGAAGGTTGAACTGCTGCTAAGCATTTTGCCCAGCATGCTAACAATTCTGCCAGCTCGCTGCCTTAAAATAATAACATGCAAATATTGCGTTAAAAACTCTTTGGGTGGAAAAAATTGAAGGCTAACCATGACTTTCTAGGCAAAGGGATTTTTTAATATTTACACACTGCTATTTACAGCTTTATTTGGTTCAAGTTTCACCATTCCTAAAAGAATTATTTCACATTCTTAAAGTTTCTGAATTCCTATGTGCTTCATGTGTTTGAATTTGTTAAAAAATGATTCTGCTGGTGCTATTCCTTTCTAGTTGTAACAGGAATTGTCAACAACATGCTTAAAGTAACACAAACATTTGAAAATATGTCACAAAGTTTGGAATTAGTAAACAAATTTAGAAATTCTAATAGTTTCAGTACTGGTTTTCCAACATTTGCTTTATGTACTAATTGTAAATGTTAAAAATACTGAAATTCTATTACAAAATCTCCTTCATCTTATAATAATTCTGCTTGCCATTACATTACTTAGCCCATTGGTAATGCTTTCACATGATTAGATAAAAACAGGGAGAACAGATGGAGTGAGAAGAGTCCATGACATGTGGTAGGGGGAACGTAATAGTTATTGTGTGGTTAAAAAAGTTATAGAGGAGAGTCAGTAATATAATATTAGCAGGAGGGTGATGTTCTGATGGTGAGATTAAAGTAAGGCACAGAGAGAGAGAGAGAGAGAGAGAGAGAGAGAGAGAGAGAGAGAGAGAGAGAGAGAGAGAGAGAGAGAGAGAGAGAGAAGGAGAGAGAGAGAGAGATGATGATGATGGTGGCGGCGATGGTGAATGCATGGTGAAAAGCAATTTTTTTTTATTGGACTAATTTTTTTATATCACCTATCACTTAATGCATGCACAACCCAAACAGAAAGAAACTAGTTTCCCTGTTCACCTGTCATATGCAATAAATCATAAGGGCAGACATTTGATAAAGTGGAGCTGTTCTTGCCTGACCATGGTCAGCTATATGGTGCATTCTCAAGGGCTCATAAATTATCTGATGTCAGAGTTCAAGTTATCAACACTGGCAAACAAGGGAGAAGTGGGAGAACTTAAATGAAGAACATTAATCTGCAAAGAAGTATTGGATTGAAAGGTGTATGCAAATTGAAATATGTATTGGCTCTGACCCATCACCTTGGCTTATAAGTCACCAATGATGTGGTTTCCAGAGTATGTCATGTTGCATTAAATGTTTACCCCTGTGAAATTGTAACCCCCATATTTTACATATAAAATAACTTTTTTCGATCTATTTTAAAACGGGGGCCACATTTTTCATTAATGTTTTACGTAGTGTTTTTGGTACGGAAAGACTTTCAAACTTCGTATACTTATCTATTTTGTGTTATAGAACAGAAAAATATTTTTGTATTCGAATTTATTTCATGTAAAAAATTGTCTTATTTCGATAATTTCAACCAATCACTGACAAGTATTCAGTTGTTTATATTTACTCCTTTGGCTGATTAAGCGATGTAAAGCGTATTTAATTTCCATACCTTCGTTTTATTTGCTTTTTTCATTTTAAATTTGCTTTAACCCTAACCCTAACCCTAGGGTTAGGGTTAGGGTTAATTGTTTCAGAATTGTTTGTTTAT
>NC_068986.1:39382978-39386978 GCF_001194135.2 Octopus bimaculoides
ATATATATATATATATATATACTTTATGCACAATTTTATAGACTTAATACACAGCACTCATAAAATAAATATTCACTCTTATTTTTCCATTTCCCCCATAAACAGAAAAAATTATATTTCACTTTTCAATGAACAGCAGATGAGCGACTATTATTCCATACAGACACAACACGGGCTATGGTTTCAGGTTCCTTGGATAAAATTTTTTTGGAATAACCCAAAAGGTTTACTATTAATTCTGTGAAATATTCATGGGTCCCACTAGTTACCATTAATGCCAATAAAATATTGGTGTCCAAACCCTTCTGATTTTATTTATTTATCTAATTTTTGTAACTCAGGCATGGTTGTATGGTTAAGAAGCTTTTTTGCAACCATTTGGTTTTGGGTTCAACCCCACTGTAGCACATTGGGTGAGGATTGTCTACCATAGTACCAAATCAACCAATGTTTTGTGAGTGAACATGATAACTGGAAACTGTGTGGAAACCTGTTGTGTATGTGTCTTTGTATGCATTTGTCCTTCACATGACAACAGGTGTTGATTTGTTTATATCCTTGTAACTTAGCTGTCCAACAAAACAGACCAAAAGAATAACTACTAGAATTAAAAGTTAGTACCGGGGTCAATTTGTTTGACTAAACCCTTCAAGGTAGTGGCCCAGCATGACCGCAGCCCAGGGACTGAATCAAGTAAAAGACAAAACGATAAACGAACATAACTCAGAGATGGTGCTGCTAGACCCCTGTTCAAGATATATAATTTTCAAAGTGACACACAGTCACTGATAGTGTGTCGTATGACCAGCTGGAGATGATGTTTCCTGAGGCTAAATAACTAACATTCGGCCTAACCAGGACTGCCACATAATGTTAGCAAATAATCTTTACTCTAGAGTACTGTTACTGAATGTCTCTCATTTTCATAGACTGTGTAATATTTCCACCAGGAATGGAAATTTTCAGTCAGCTGCTCAGTAACATTAAAATGTAATTAATCCTGCAATAAAATTATCAGAACATAAAAACACAGTTTTTCTGAAGTACATTTTTTTGGTTTTTTACTGATAATCATCTGCGTCATTCAATTTTGCCAGGTTGGTATGAAGTGTTGTGTCAATCTACATGCTTTTTCTCTTTTAACTCACATCTCCACGCCCATGGGAGTGTTTGATTTCCGTCTCAACTGATACCAGCTCTTTGGCTTTATTCCAGATGATTTTGCAGTTGTTTAGTAATTTTTGTTAGTAATTTCATCAAATATTCAAAGAGAGTTCTAGTGTTAGAAACTTCCACAACCAATGTGGCATCTCTGACTTGAATGGTGTTGTTGCAATTATCTATCGGAGCCGATACTTTATAGCAAGCAGCTAACATTAAAACACAAACAACATTTTTAGATATGCTGATACTTCATTTAATATTAAGGGCCTGTCAATGGGAAACCCAGTCCACCCTGTATCAAGGTATGAATGGGAAGATCTGCAAACAGATCTCTGACTTGTTTTGGAGAATTTGTTGCAATTGCTTCTTCCAGAGTCATATCCCAATGATGATCATATTCATTGCAAAAAATCATGTAAAAAAATCATCGAAAACAATTGCAGTACTGAAAACATAGGAATCCCAAATTTCAGGATTGCAGGTCCGGATTCGGCCCAGAATGTTTTTAATTTGCTTATGGAGTTAGCCTTTAGATTATAAAAAATTGTTAATGTACAAAAAAATTTGTTGCAAAAAGTCATGTAAAAAAAATTGCCGAGAACAATCACAGTAATGAAAATTTGGGAATCTAAAATTTCAGGATTGTGGATCCAGATTTGGCCCGAAATGGTTTTAATTTAGTCACAGAGTTAGCCTGATTTCAAAATGGTATAATATGTTGGGCTATAGCCTCTAGGAATGAAGTTGAAAAAGCGTGGCACACTGACATACTGACGCCAGGCGAAATGTTTAATGGTATTTTGCCTGCCATTAGGTTTTGAATTCAAATTCTGCCAAGGTTGGCTTTGCCTTTCATCCTTTCGGGGTCAATAAAATTAATACCAGTTACATACTGGGGTCGATGTAATCGACTGAATCCCTTCCTCAAAAATTTGAGGCCTTGTGTTTCCAATAGAAAGGATTTATTAAAGTTGAAAAAGTGTGACACTGATGTCCATGATTAACTGAGATGGAACAAAAGGGTTAATGACATCATCATGATATAATTCAATTAAAAGAAGAAATAATAAGATGGATAGTTTTTCTTTTATTTGTTTCAGTCATAAGACTATGGCCATACTGGGGCACTCCTTGAAGAGCTTTTAGTCAAATGTATTGATCCTAGTACTTATTAAGCCTGGTACTTATTCTACTGGTTTCTTTTGCTGAAATGCTAAGTTGTAGGGATGTAAACACACCAGCACTAGTTGTCAAGTGGTGGTGGTGGTGGGGGGGGGGACAAACACAGACACACACACACACACTTTTTGTCTACCTAATCCATTCACAAGGCTTTGGTTGGCCTGAGGCTATAGTAGAAGACACTTGCCCAAAGTGCCATCCAGTGGGACTGAACCCAGAACTATGTGATTGGGAAGCAAGCATCTAACCACACAGCTGGGGAGAATTTATCAATGTTATATCTTTTTTAAAATGTCATTGATTCTTACTTTGTTATTAACTGTAACATGGGTCATCAACCTGATAACCCATCATACTGCAACCTATGAACTTAATTTAAAAGACCAATAAGGTTTAAGGTACAAAGAAGATTTATTAACATGTCTCAATAGAAATGCTGTTTGCTCAGTGTGGGAGGAATTTGGTGTGCTGTATTAATAATAACTAAGAAATATTCTAAAAACCTTGTTTCAAGCAAAATATGTTGTTCCACAAGGCTAACATATTCTGAGAAAAATTTTCTGACATGCAATATAAGTAGTGAACTTGAAGGCATTCACTTTTTTCTGGTAGAAATGCTATAAAGGACAGAATACCATATTAATAATTCTATCAAAGCTAAGAAGTAATCATTATTCGACTAATTTGATATGATGATCCACAAAATGCTAAACCATGTTCAACCTCAAAAACAAAAAACGAAGAACATAAATATATGCTTCAGAATGCTGTGGCATTTTCCTGCCTTAATTAAAATTGTTGTTTCTGATAAAGCTAAACACTTTTCCCAGATGAAAGACATCTTTGAAGCTTTCCTCAAGCTATCGCGCATTCCTTGTAGCTATTGCTCCTTTCATGTTCTGAGACTAACATTTAGTTGTCATCACTTTACACTAGCTCTCAAACCATCAGATGATAACTATAGCAGACTTTGAAGCTGAAGCACTAGTCATATGCTAGAAAAGTCAACACAGGCAGGCATGACTGTGTGGCTAAGATGTTTGGTTTGCATCTATGTGGTTTTAGGTTCAGTCCCACTGCATGGCACCCTAGGCAAGTGACTTTGACTATAGCCCCAAGTCAATCAATGCCGCCTTGTGAGTGAACTTGGTAGATGGAAACTGCATGGAAACCTATTGTATTTCTCTTTTATATATGTGCGTGTGTGCTTGCATTTGTCTCTGCCCCTGTTGCCTAACAACCTGTGTTGGTTTGTTTATGTTGCCATAAGTAAGCAGTTCAGCAAAAGTAACCAATATAATATGTACCAAACTTTAAAAAATGATTACAAGAATCGATTTGTTTGACTAAACCCTTCAAGGTGGTGCCCCAGCATGGTTGCAACCCAATGACTGAAACAAGTATAAGATAGCAAACAAGATAAAGATAAGATTTCTTTCTTTTGGCTTCAAACAACCCTTTTTCTCTAAACTTTTCTGGAAAAGGTTGATTATTTATGCCTTTTGGTAATTATTTAAGTTGAGAAATATGGCCAGTGGTTACTTGTTATTAGATTACTTTAGTGATTTACCAATTGAGTATTGTAGTTATATGCTGCTTTTCCCTTTTATCTTTTGATGGGCTTCTTTCAAAGTCCTTAGACTGTGGCCATGCG
>NC_068986.1:39387016-39388033 GCF_001194135.2 Octopus bimaculoides
GGGGGGGGGGGGGACCACCTTGAAGAACTTTTAGTGAAAAGGATCAACCCCAGTAGTTAGATTTTTTTTTTTTTGCTGAACTGCTAAGTCATGGGAATGTAAACACACCAACACCATTTGTCAAGCAGTGATGAGTGACAAACACAGACATGATGACACAAACACAAACACACACACACACACACACACGACAAAGCTTCTTTCAGTCTCTCCATTCACAAGACTTTGGTCGCTCAAAGGCGAGAGTAGAAGACACTCGCCCAAGGTGCCACACAGTAGGACTGAATCAGGAACCATGCAGTTGGGAAGCAAACTTCTTACCACACACCCAACACATATATTTCATTTCATATTTTTCTTACTTCGGTATTTTTGGTATTTGCTTTCATAAATATGTTTATAATTAGATTTGTGTTTATATAACTATTAGCATATTTTCTGTGTTTAATAGGTTGGAGCAGATCTAAATGTGCCAGTTAGTACACAGTTACAGCATTTGTATACTGCAATATTATTATTCGTTCACATAAGCCACTTTAGCTGACTTTGCCAATCCTTGTCATACTGTCTGTGATCATTAGTATTTTACTTACTTCTCCATCATTAGTATTCCACTTTCCAATTATCAAGTTGCAAATTAAAGATGGAGGCTTCACACTAATGACACAGTATTAAAAAAAAAAAAAAATATATATATATTTATTTACTTTTTAAAAAAATAAGACTAGGTATACATGTGACTGAGTGGTTGGTACTTTGGGCAAGTGTCTCCTGCTATGGTCCAGGTTGACCATGCCTTGTGAGTGAATTTGGTTAAAGGTAAGTGAAAGAAGCCCATTTTATGTATGTATGTAGATAGACAGATAGATAGATGTATAAGATAAATACAGATATGTTTAAGCATGCATAGATATATGAATGAATTTGTGTGTGCATATAAATATATGTATGCATGTATATATATATATATATATATATATATACACACACACATATATATATGGGTGTGTATATATA
>NC_068986.1:39389169-39399741 GCF_001194135.2 Octopus bimaculoides
ATGACCGATTATGAAAACAATAGATGGATAAGGTTATGACTTGATTCATTTGGAAAAAACCGTTAGAGAATTGGACGCTGCCGGATAGTGGGTTGGACAACACATACCTATAAATGTGTGAGAACGTACATGCATACATAAATACATATACACAAACACACACATACATGCATACTGATACACACACACACACACACACACACACACACACACACATATATACATGTATATATTGGTTTCCAGTTTTGGCTGAAAGTCAGCAAGACCATGAAAAGGGTTTAGTCAATTAAATCGACCACAGTGTTAAATCGGTACTTATTTTATTGACTCTGAAAGGAAGGAAAGGCAAAGTTGACCTCGATGGAATTTGAACTCAGAACATAAGGACAGATGAAATACCGCTAAGCATTTTGCCTGGCGGGCTAACAATTCTGCCAGCTTGTCACCTTAGTGTATGTATATATATTTGTATGTGCGTATGTAGCTTGTATCTCCTTTTCTTGATACTGCATGAGAATTGTAAATCATCATCATCATCATCATTGTCGTTTAACGTCCGCTTTCCATGCCAGCATGGGTTGGATGATTTGACTGAGGACTGGTGGACCAGGAGGTGACACCAGGCTCCAATCTGATTTGACAAAGTTTCTACAGCTGGATGCCCTTCCTAATGCCAACCACTCCGAGAGTGTAGTGGGTGCTTTTACGTGCCACCGGCACGAGGGCCAGTCAGGCGGGTACTGGCAATGGCCACGCTTGAAATGGTGTATATTACGTGCCACCTGTACAAGGGCCAGTCCAGAGGCACTGGCAACGATCTCGCTCGGCTGTCTTACTGGCAAAGGCCACGCTCGAAATGGTGTATTATGTGTCACCTGCACAGGAGCCAGTCCACACAAGCAGCGTCGTTTATTTCCAATATTCTGCAAGAACATATCTGACCATGGGGAAACAGGGAAAGGCTGGCAGGATGAAGGACATCCGTCGATAGAAAACTTGCTTCTATAAACTCTGTCCAACCCATTCTAACATTGAAGAGTGGATGTTACAATGGTGATGATGATGATGATAATGGTGAAAACCTTCATATTTGGGTACAGTGGATTTTTACTTCAATATGGAAATAAATTCTTATACCTACATTAAAAGCAAGAAAAAATATTCTTAAAAGATTATGAAAAATAAATACTGCCAAAAAGACTAACAGAGATATTATCAAGAGCATAAGCTTATCTTTTACTTGTTTCAGTCATTAGACTTCAGCCATGCTGGGGCATTGCCTTGAAGAATTTTATGCAAATGAATTGACACCAGTACATTTCTCCATTTTTTTCTTTTTCGAAGCCTGGTACTTTATTCTATCGTACCTTTTGCTGAACTGCCAAGTTATGGAGATGTAAACACACTAACACCAGTTATCAGGTGGTGGTGGTGGAGGACAAACACAGACACAAAAAACTCACAGACTCACTCACTCACACACACACACAACAGATAAGGCTTTGGTCAGCCTGAAGCTATAGTAGAAGACACTTGTCCAAAGTGTTATGCAGTGGGACTGAACCTGGAACCATGTGATTGAGAAGTAAGTTTCTTACCACACAGCCATGTCTGCAGCTATATTATGTATTATACTAATATAACCTTATCCAACCTAAACTACCATAATGATAGGTTAGGTTAGACTAGGTTATGAAATATTATATTAGTTTATTTAAGAAAATATACAAAATATTTACATTTAAAAATACATTTCATCATCATCATCATTGTTGTCATCGTCATTTAACATCTGTTTTCCATGCTGGCATGGGTTGGACAGCTTGACAGGAACTGGCAAGCCAGAGGGTTGCACCAAGCTCTATTGTCTGTTTTGGCATGGTTTTTACAGCTGGATACCTTCCCTAATATTAATAACCTGTCTAAAGGCACAAGGTCTAAAATTTTGATGGAAGGCTTTAGTCAAATACATCAATCCCAGTGCACAACTGAAAGAATAAAAGGCAAAGTTGACCTCAGTGGCATTTGAACTCAGAACTTAATGACAGATGAAATGCCACTAAGCATTTTCTCTGGCATGCTTAGTGGCATTTCATCTGAACACCAAACAGGTAGAGCTTTATATCAAAAAACATTCTTAAATAGTCTTCTTTTCTGCCAGTTTGTGGTCTTCATTTCTCTATATTAATAACAGTAATAATAACACACCTACTTATGAGCATATCATATGGCAAATGCAAAATTGCAAAGCATCTGAATGTAAAAGAAAAGAAGACTATTTAAGAAAGTTTTTTATATAAAGCTCTACCTGTTTGGTGTTCAGTGAATGCTATGCTTTCATCATCATCAACAGCTAATGCTCGCTTTTTCACGTTTGCATGGATATGATGAAATTTGTTGAGGCAAATTTTTTTCTATGACCAGATGCTTTCATGTTGCTAACCCTTGCCTGTTTCTAAGCAATGTGGTATTTCCCCATGGCCAGATTTATGGAAGACTGGAAACAACACTACTTATACAATGGTGATGCTTGTTTTCAACATATATGTATATATGACATATATACATATATATGATGGGCTTCTTTCAGTTTCCACATACCAAATCAATTTACAAGGCTTTATTGTTGCACTCTGTCTGGCATGAAAAGCACCTAGCTAGATGACAAGGCTATAAGTACCATCCTTCTATCATCTCTCAGATTAGAAATGTCAAATCAGGCCACTCCACTGCAATGTGCTAACAAAGTTTTCTCAGCCTTGAATTTTATCAACGTTAGTATACCTCAAGCTTTGGTAGGTCTTCCTTCTGAACATTAACAATCCTCTGAGGGTTGACTAAGCTATAAAAAAGCATACTAACTCAAATATCTCTGAGTGCATTCAAGAGAAGGCCATTCAACTGGCAGGCTTGGGCTCATTCATCAACAGACACACACACACACACACACTTTTCTGGGCCAATAAAAAAAAAATGCATACCTGTATATATGAAAGCAGTGTCTTTGTGTCTGAATATTATAAGGAAGAGCAGAACACTCTTAAGTGGCCAAATCCTTGATGCAGCAGGGATTTTCTTTCTGCCAGTGCTTAGTTGTTTTAAAGTGAGTGTTGATCTGCATGATCCAATCCCACTCTTTAACCTTTTAGCAGTTAGATTATTCTGTTAAATGTAATGCTTATTTATTCACATTCATCATCATCGTCGTTTAACGTCCGCTTTCCATGCTAGCATGGGTTGGACGATTTGACTGAGGACTGGTGAAACCAGATGGCTACACCAGGCTCCAATCTGATTTGGCAGAGTTTCTACAGCTGGATGCCCTTCCTAATGCCAACCACTCCGAGAGTGTAATAGGTGCTTTTACGTGCCACCGGCATGAAGGCCAGTCGGGCGGTACTGGCAACAGCCATGCTCAAAATGGTGTATTTTACATGCCACCTGCACAGGAGCCAGTTCGGCGGCACTGGCAACGATCTCGCTCAAATGTCTTTACACGTGCCAGGAAGGCGATGCTGGGCACAGGTGCCATTGATGGTTTCGCTTTCGCTTTCCCCAATAGGTCTTCGCAAGCCGAGTTTCGTTTCCAATGATGGAGACGACGTTGTTGTTTTGAATTAATCGTGAAATATCTTGTAGCTTCAGGATTTCAACGATGTGGTAGTTCATTTTTAGAATAACATTGTAGAGTAGGTGTGAGGGGCCAGTTTGAACATAAGGCAGGTAAAATATTTTGGCCGGATATGGCTGGTTTAAATGCTAAAGGGTTAAACTTGGAAGTCGGACCACAGTTGTAGTAACTAGCAAGTTGTAGGTTTTTCACTAGAGTGGCCTTCTTCTAGGTGAATTACTTTACAGGGCAGGAGAGTGTCACCTATCCTGGACTTGCGGAGAAGATATCAAAGAGAGGACTGGACTGCAGAAATATTCCACTCCTTGATTTGCAGTCAAGGTTGACTCCCTTAGCCTTTTCCTTTCCTAGGGCACTCACAGGGCAGTGAAGGTTTGTGTTTGGAGTTTCTTCCATAACATGCAAATTCACTCATAGCTGAGACCTTGACAGGTGCTACTACTCCGGGTCAGAGTAGACCTGGAAACGATAGTGGCTAAGAAGTGATTCCACACACCGCAAAACCCTGAAACTCCTGAAGCAGAACCCCACTACTGGATGCACTTTAAAGTCATACCCAGGACAAGTACCTGTATATACACGAAAACTATTTTGTCACCTGTCGCTACTGTATTTATGTGTGTCTCAATAATTGATATATCTGTATATTTAAAATCGTGTATGTATCCCCGTTTTAGAATAGAAACCTTTAGCGTCGTAAGTGGCGACCAAAAGGGTTGGCAACAGAAAGGGCATCCGGTCGTGAAACACTGCATCAGGAAAAAAAACCAAAAAAAAAAAAAAACCGTCCAAACTATGCCAGCACGGAAAAGCTGAAAAGCTGGCGTAAGATGCTGATGGTGATGCTATCTGTCTGGTTACGTAATCATGAACCAGTTATTTCTTCACATACTTTCAGCAACCACGAGTCCTAGCTTACATTCTACGAATGTTGCGTATGTAAATTCGATTCCTCTACTCCAGTAATTTACAGTAGAACGCAGAAAGTATTAAAATACTTGTAAGGCGGTAAATATGTGTAAATTAAGCCAGATTACACCTGGGTTTTTTTGTTTTTTTTGTTACGATAAAAACACGAAAACGGGCTAGCAAAAGAGCTTTTATGTAATTTTGCTCGATCTGCTGAAAATAGTAGTTAAATCACAAAGAAATGGCAGGTTGGGCAATTTACAAATTGAGGGGGTCACGATTCATACGTTCTGCTTTTCATATTTGACTTTGAACAAATAGCAACAACATAACCATAGAGCCTCTGGCGACGAAATTTCTAAAAGCCCTCAAGAAATATAAATGGTGTAAGCCTTCAGAGTGAGACGAACGAATTTGTAAAGATTCATTATATTTCATTGGCATAGATGCAACTCTACAGATTATTATGAATTTGCAATTCGCTCTTGTACTTGGTCGCTCAATTTGCAAGAAATAGCTGTCGAATCTCCCTCAAATCACAAAGGAAAGGAAATTGGGTAATGCTATTTTGAATGCGAAAAAAATAAAGACAGAATAGTCATGAACAGAACGCTTTTGATCATAGATTTAATTAAAGCAAATCAATGACAAAACACCAAGCGAACTACGTGATTAATCATTGTATCTGCTAGAAATAGCAGGCAAATCTATCTCAAATTGCATCGTATTACCTTATAAAAAAAACGAACACATTGAATTATGTGTCCTTAAATACATTGCATCTGAAGAAAAGACGGTGTGGCCATGGCTGGAAAGCCTTTGATTGGAGCTGACTTGGAGCTAAACAACAATAACAAAAAAAAAATCAAAAACAAACGAACAAACCACCAGAAATCACCAAAAATACAAGAGTTTTATGTTAGCTATTCTTTACTGCCTGCTTGCGCTCAACAGATGCACACCAGTCAGTGTTGTTTTATTTATTCATTCATACTTTCATTCATTCATTCATTCATTTAACGTGAAAAGCAGCGGCTTCTGAGAGAGGGATCCCTTCTACAAACCAGTCATTGATTTTGAAGTCTAAAAATAAACCCAGTCATGCTGCTGCTGTGTGTGACTTCCCCCGAAACTGTGTGTGTGATGAAAGCATTACCGGATGAAAACAAGGCGGGGACTTTGAGAGAGAAGACGTAACTGCTTGTTCCGCTAGCAACGGCACTAGAACTGTGACGTCATAGGTCGTTGCTATGTAGGGTGAGGGAGGGTGCGGAAAGTGAGAAAAAGCGTCAATGCTTTCGCTGCACATTACATATACAAGCGTACAGTTGGCTGGTTGGTTAGTTGTTGAACACACACACATATATAAATCGCAGACTTTCTCCTCCATCCCTCTCTCCGTCACACCCCTCATAGGTAGGGTTTACACGTTGTAAGACAGGGAACTCATTGATTTGATCCTAATTAAATTAGCTCCACGGCAACAATATAAAACATCAACAACGACGGCAGCAACAATAAAAGTAAAATAATAACCCCACCCCACACACACAAAAACAAATATACATGTACTTATATACATACATACATATATGCACACATACATACACACATACATACACATATACATGCGTATGTATGTATGTATTCTTAAACCTAGGCGTTGCTGCCGCAGTTGTTTTTGTTGTTTAACACCAGGTCACCAGGTCAGCTATGTTGAAGCTTAGCTCTCATCGAAGGAGTCCAGCTGTGACCATCTTGCGTTTTCTTTTTATAATTTCTTTCCAGATATAGTGTATCTAAAACTATATTATCCAACGTGCTATTAGAATTTAAAAAAACAAAACAGAGATAGGATGGCTGATATGGTAAGGTACCGAACTATATGTAATTTACTACGTATATTAAGTTGTGTCTATCTTGTTTCAGAGTTCGATATCTTGCTGGGGTTAGTTTTCTTCTCTCAAAAGTCAAGGATTTGAGTTGAAGCATCTATAATACTCCCTTCCAACAACTGGAGGATTTGTGACAAAACCAGAAATCAAAAGAAAATTTCGATAAAGTTTTTGACATAAACACACATAAATATATGTTTGCGTATGTATGTATGTATGTACGTGCGTATATATATATATATATATATATATATATATATATATATACATACATACATACATATATATATGAGAGAGAGAGAGAGAGAGAGAGAGAGAGAGAGTTAATGAACAAATAGAAAGAGAAGTGAGCAACAGCATGGTTTTTTATTCCGTCTAATTATAAATTTTTCCATGACAAAGTTTACTTTCCACAATCCTACAGTAACAATAATAACTGCTTCTGGTTGAAGCACAAAGCCAGCAGCTTTGAGGGGGGGGGGAGCTAGTTGATGACATCGACTCCAGTACCTATTTGCTCAAGTCTGGTACTTATTCTGTCGATATCGTTTTGTTGAAATGCCAAGTTATGAGAATGTAAACAAACCAACACCAGTTGTGAAGCGGTGGTACGACACACACACACAAAACAAAACAAAAAATGGAACAAGCACATAACAGGCAACAACAAAACATCCAGACAGACGTTACAAAAAAGGACAGGAAAAAGCAAGGACAGGTCATTTGGAGCTTTCTATCATCAATCACGTTCCAGATTGCCGTTTCAGTTTCGGCCGGTTACATTCAAAACTGCTCCAATCTGGTCGGCCCCATGAAAATCTAAGCTAAGAGCACTAGATTATTTGGAAGAAAGCAAGCAAAGGTATACGAAAACAAAGATGAAGAATGGAGAAATGGTATGCAATTACATATACAAACAAAAGGTGTCGTTCAACTAAAGACGAATTAAATTAAGCTGGCGTGTGTGGAAGTCAAACCATATGACAGGAACATAAGAGATGAAAGTCATGGGCAGGAATATAAGAGATGCTACATGGATGATAGTCGAACCAAGAAAGAAAGGTCAGGCTTGGCGGAACACTGGTCACGTGGAAGGAGAGGAAAGAGATAGGGGGCAGAGGGATTGAAGAATTAGGGAGGGATGAGAAAGAGAGAAAAAAAAAGGAGAGGAACAGAGTGAGGTAAAGGAAGAGGGAAAGTGATGAGAATGAAGGGAAGGCCAAGAAATGTGAGAGAGGGGGAGCGAGAAAAAGAAAAATGGAAAGAATGACAAAAGTGTGAAGGGAGCTAAAAGAAAGAGTGTGTGCATATATATATATATATATATATATATATATATATATATATATATATATATATATACACACACATGATGGGCTACCATGGATGTTTCTACCATATTCCTTCACAAGAAATAAGGCTATAGTAGAAGACACTCAAGGTGCCATAATCAGATTGAACCTGAAACCATGTGGTTACAAAGTGAACCTTTTAACCACACAGCCATGCCAGTGCATAATAATGATTTCCCATGTCACCATGTAAGAAAGTCTTATTGTCACTACATGTGGTAAATTAGTAAAGTGATTAGAGCATCATATAAATGCCTTGTGGTTTTTGTTCCAGTTCTCCATATTCAGAGTTCAAATCCTGATTTCACTCTCTCTCTCTCACAGAATTGGTTATAGTGCTGTAAGTTGTGTTGTGGAGAACCACTCACAGACTCCTTTTCTTCGAAAATGTAGAATGGTTAAGTAAGGGTCTAGCGACATCTCATAGAAAAACTTCATAAGCGACTGGAGTTAAGGGCAGACTGGACTACAGTACAATAAGGAACAGAAGTAAAGAAGAAAGATTATTATTACCACTATAGGCACAGATATGGCTGTGTGGTTATAAGCTTGCTTCTCAACCACATGGTTCCAGGTTCAGTCCAACTGCGTGACACCTTGGGCAAGTGTCTTTTTCTATAGCCTGAGGCCGTTCAGTGCCTTGTGAGTAGATTTGGTAGATGGAAACTGAAAGGAGCCTGTCGTATATATGTATATATATATATATATATATATATATATATATATATATATATAGATATATATATATATCATCATCATCATCATCATCGTTTAACGTCCGCTTTCCATGCTAGCATGGGTTGGATATATATATATATTTGTATGTGTGTGTGTTTGTTCCCCCATCACCAGTTGACAACCGGTGATGGCATGTTTCAGTCATTGGACTGTGGCCATACTGTGGCACTGCCTTGAAGGGTTTAGTTGAACAAATGAACCCCAGTACTTATTTTTATCTAAGCCTTGTACTTATTCTATTGATATCTTTTTGCCAAACCACTAAGTTACAGGGACATAAACAAATCAATACTGGTTGTCAAGCAGTGGTAGCAGTCAAACACAAACATACACACATATATCCACTCACAAGGCATTGGTCAACCTGGGGCTATGACAGAAGACACTTGTCCCAGTTGCCACACAGTGGGACTGAACAAAGAACCGCAGGGTTAGAAAGCAAACTTCTTATCACATAGCCACACCTGCACACACACACTGCGCACACATGTGTATGTGTGTGTGTGTCTGTGTGTGTGTGTCTGTGTCTGTGTGTTTATGAAAAATTATAGATTAAAAAAACATTAACAGAAAAATTACTCAATACATTCTTGTATTTCATTTTAACAAAGAAAAGGTTGACAGTAACTTTGAAGGTTCCACTCGGTCACCTTCATGAGAAATATATGTAATGCACACACACATATATAGATATATCTATGGTGTGTGTTTATAAACTTTGCTTTACAGTTATGTGATTCCAGCTCTTTGATCACACTGCTGTACCCTTGGCAAGTGTCTGGTAACTTCGCTTTAAGACTATTAAAAATGTGAAAATGGAATTTAGTAAACAGAAAATGCAGAACACTGTCAGATGTATGCATGTTTATGTGTGAGTATGCCACTACATCAAACAAAAACAGTTTGCAATATTAACCTCCAGCAAGGCAGTGAGTCAGCAGAATTGTTAACATGCTGGGTAAAATGCTTAGTGGCATTTTACCTGCTTTTATGTTCTGAGGTCGACTTTGCCTTTCATTTGTTTGAGATTGATAAAATAGGTACAATTTGAACACTGGCGTCAATGTTGACCTAGATTTTGTGGCTCAATGCTTTTCATTCAGAAATAATTCTTGTATTAGATATACAGTAGCCT
The DNA here is from genome assembly GCF_001194135.2 of Octopus bimaculoides. Classification (NCBI taxonomy): domain Eukaryota; kingdom Metazoa; phylum Mollusca; class Cephalopoda; order Octopoda; family Octopodidae; genus Octopus; species Octopus bimaculoides. Next base: position 39,398,830 of record NC_068986.1, read on the forward strand.
TGTTGTATTGATTAGATTATTAGATATACAGTAGCCTTGTTGTATCGATTTAATTCTCCCCTAAAATTGTTGGCCCTGTGCCAAAATTTGAAGCTTATATTAAGTTCCAGCAAAGATCCTTTATGATAACCATAAGCGATCAAGTCAATGGCTTGATCGTGATGAGTACCCCAAACATTTCGCAAAGCCAGGGTTGCATCAGTAAATGATTATGGTGACTGTCTGGTGATATGCAATTGGTGTTGTCCATTATAGCTTTCTGGAAGCCAATCAGAGCATTACAGCAGATGTTTACTGCAATCAACTCGTTGAAATGCTTGCTTACTTACAAAAAATGAGACCTGCATTGATGAATCGGTGTGGCTCAATTCTGCTCCATGATAACGCAAGAATGTAAGAATGACACTGCAGAAACTCACAGACTTGGGATATGAGGCTTTACCACATCCTCCATATTCCTCTGATCTTTCACCTTCTGACCACCATTTTTTTAAAGTATTTAAACACGTTTTTAAGTGATAAAACTTTCAGGTCCAAACCAGAGGTGGAATCGGCTTTCAAAGATTTCTTAGTATCAAAGCCAATAAGTTTTTATCAACGAGGCATAAATAGTCTCGTTGATCGATGGCAGAGATGCATAGATGTTCACGGCTTATACTAATCAAAACATTTCTATTGTTAATTTTTCCAGAATAAAATTATGTTTCTGAAATCAGCTATTATTTTCGGAACAACCTAATGGTTTATTCGGAAACATATCATATTGAGTTCTAACAAAGGACAACAGGCTATTGGTAATCACTATGCCTAAATAAAACCCTTTATAACTATATGTGTGTGTATGTGTGTGTGTGTGTGTGTGTGTGTGTGTGTGAATACATGTATTATTATTATTATTATTATTATTATTAT
>NC_068986.1:39399865-39406980 GCF_001194135.2 Octopus bimaculoides
CAATTCTTAACTTTCTTTCATCAGTCAAGTCCCAGAAGTCATGACCATTTCGGGCAGTTACACTTAAGATGGTTTGATCTGGTTACCCCCACAAAAAGTATAAGCTAAGAGCATTAGACCCCGGTGATGTAAACAGGAGAAATAGAACTCATAATATGAGTATATATATATATATATATATATATATATATACTTTTATTAATAGTTAGCAGAAGCAACAGAGTGACTTACCAATGCATGAAACTCTTGGCCCTCGAATCACTCTGTTGCTTCTAGGGGTATGGTCTGGCACTTGCCACCATCTCTATCCTGCTGTCGCCCATTCTCTCTCTCTCTTTCTCCAGCACTTCCCTCAGGTTGGGTGACCTTGTATCTCCTTTGTGGCAGCACACCTGTCTCTGTCTTCATTCTTGATCTCCCTCTCTCTCTTTCTCTCTGGCCGGGTAACATCTGTTTCTGTCTCTTCATCTCACTATCACCTTTCATCATCTGTTACAAGATCACCTCCTCCAATGCCTCCTCCCTCTCAAAAGATTTTTTCTTTTTCTGTTTTGCAAGGTACTTAGTGACCCTGCCTATGTAGGTGCCACTTAAAAAGCATCCAGCCCACACTGTAAAGTGGTTGGCATTTGGAAGGGCATTCAACCATAAAAACCTTACCAAAATTGACCTTGCCTGTGCTTGTGTCACATAAAAAGCACTAAATCCACTCTGCTGAGTGGTTGGTGTTAGGAAGAACATCCAGCTGTAAAAATCCTGCCAAAACAGGCATAGATGTCTGGTGCAGGCTTCTGTCTGGCTGGCTCTTGTCAAACTATCCCACCCATGCCAGCATGGAAGGTGGTCATTAAACAATGATGATGATATTATATGTTGAGAGCATAGGACTGGTTTCCTGATTTCTCTAGCACATATATTCCTCCTTGGACAGGATGCCAGTCCATTGCAGAATTACTCATTTTTACCAGCTGAGTGGAATGGAGCAATTTGAAATGAAGTGTCTTGCTCAAGGACACAACAATGCATTACCTGGTCCAGGAATCAAAACCATAATCTTATAATCATGAGTCCAGGACCCTAACCTCTAAACCATCTACCTCCACATATACATATCTATCTATCTATCTATCTATCTACACACGCACACACATACACTCACAGAAAGACATACATACACACACAAATACATACAAAACAAAAGCAATAATTTCCTTCCTGGCATCAGTCACTCATCTGCTCCCAAATTCTCTTTCGGATTTTCCTTATCTCTTAAAACCTGGTCATAGAAATGTATCTAATGACATTGAAAAAAAAAAAAAAAAAGAAAATCTCTCATTTATTCATGACAATGATAAAGATTGAATTTATATTCATCATTTTATGGTGCTTATTTTTAAGAAAAAAAAATCAATACAACAAGGCTACTGTATATCTAATACAAGTATTATTTCTGAATGAAAAGCACTGAGCCATAAAATCTAGGTCAACAGTTGAAAATAAATAATCTTGACATTTGTTGATGGTCACTTTGAAATCTTGGTTCGAGTGAAACATTAGTGTGTGATGGAATTGTATGGATCTTAGTGGGTTGTGTGGTATAGGTGTATGCATGGCTGTGTGGTTAAAAAGCTGACTTTGCAATCACGTGGTTTTGGGTTCAAGCCTACAGCATGACATCTTGGGTAAGTGTCATCTACTAGAGCCTTAGGTCAATGAGTGCCTTGTGAGTGAATCTGATATACACAGAGACTGGGTGTAAGCACATTGCTGTGTGGTAAGAAGCTCTGCTTCCCAACCACATGGTTCTGGGTTCAGTCCCACAATGTGACATCTTAGACAACTGTCTTCTACTATAGCCTTGGAACAACTCAAGCTTTGTGAGTGGATTTGGAAGATGCAAACTGAAAGACGCCTGTTGTATGTATATGTGTGTATTTACACACACACAGACATGGCTGCAGAGACAAGAAGTATGTTTCACAACCACAAGGTTTTGGAATTGGTCCCACAGCAAAGAACCCTGGGTAAGTGTCTTTGACTATAGACCTGAAACTGATAAATACATTAAGTGAATTCGGTAAATGGTAACCTCAGAAAACGTGTGTGTGTGTGTGTGTGTGTGTGTGTGTGTGTGTGTGTGTGTGTGTGTGTGTGTGTGTAAAAGAATGTATGTGAATGTTGGTATTCTACTCTTGTCAGAACTTATTGTTGATATTTTAACTGACTGCTTCACACTTTGGAATAAAAAAATTCTTCATTTGAAAAACAGGTAAGAATTAGCAACAAGAAGAGCATTTGACTGTAACATCCTGCTTCAAATAGTTCCACATCTAACCCTTGCTAACATGGAAAAAATATGAGCATTAAATGAAAGAATGATTATGTGTATGGTGGTGATGGTGAGAGCATGCTCTTTTCTTTTGAATAAATGTACGTGTGAGTGGGTTAAAGTGTTGATCAGATTAACCTGAGGAGACCACTTCTGGAATTAATTGCAGAGTAAGAGGACAAGGAAGACTGACAATTTGTTTGATGAAGAAGCAGATGTCTAGGCAAGTATAATATATCAATTTGAAAGACTGGTTGGAATTTCAACCCAATAAATTAAGATAGAATGAAATAAGCTATTTATAACTCTTATCAAAAGTAGTTCCACCTTTTCATGAAGATGTTAGCATGACCATCATTGTGAATCAGGTCCTTGCTGATTTATCTCCCCTAAAATTACCCCACAACTCTAAAATCTTGCATAGCCAAAGGCTAACTTCAATATCAGGCTATGCAAAATTTGATAAAACCCAAGGATAGTCAGAAGTGAGATAATTTAAGAAATACAAGGGGGTGCTGAAAAGGGGCCCAACCCTTTGAGTTCTTTTACAAGGCTTAGAAAAACTGAAGGACTGCTGTAATAAGTGTGTGGCTCTGAGAGGGGAATATGATGAATAAAATCATAATTAATTGATCTTCCTGTAATTTTTTTTACCCAAAGCCAGGAACTTTTCGGCACCCCCTTGTAACACACAGACAAAATAATTAGTGAAAAGCGGAAGAAAAAAAATACATGTGAATGTTGGTGTGTCTTCCTATTTTTATTGATATGGTACATTCAGTCAGATTATCAACTACTTGTAGCAGAAACCAAAGATAAACTCTCTTCATAAACTACTAGAAACAAATCTCCTTCCAACCACATGCTACTCTGAATAATATAATCTCTGATACACTAGATTTAAAAAATAAACAAAATGGATGGTAACAGCTGGTCTTGCACTAAACAACGACATAAATTATTTGTAATTAGTCAAAAAAGTACAGCAAACCTGACAAACTTTATATAATCCTATTAGGTTAACTGGTTGAAGCACTCGATAGCTCTCACATGCAGTGTTTTACATTAGGTATAAGACAAATGCATGTTTTTCTTTTTTCTTTTCTTTTTTTAAATCCTATTTATTATTGAGGCTTAACTTTCCTCTGGAAAGTGGTAAAAAGAAATAGCCAAGGAAAAGAACTGCAGAAATCAAGAACATATTTTGTAAGTTTCTGTGACACAAATGACTCTAAAATCCAAATTGTTGCTGATTTCACAGTTTAACAGGCATGGCTGTGTGGTAAGAAATTTGCTTCTCACTACATGTTTCCAAGTTCAGTCCAACTGCATGGCACCTTAGGAAAGTGTCTCCTAGTACAGCTTCGAGCTGATCAAAGTTTTGTGAGTGGATTTTGTAGACGGAAACTGAAAGAAGCCTGTTGTACATATATATATATATATATATATATATATATATATATATATATATATATATTTGTGTTTGTATTTGTCTCACACCACCACTTGACAACTGGTGTTGGTTTGTTTATGTCCTTGTAATTTAGTGGTCTGACAGAAGAAGCTGAATAAGTATCAGGCTTAAAGAAAAAGTACTGAGGTTGATTTATTCAACTAAACCCTTCAAGGTGGTGCCTGAGCATCACTGCAGTCTTATGACCAAAACAAGTAAAGCATAAAAAATAACAGACCTAAAAGTAGTAATTTTCTACAGAGACATAATGTTACTTATCTGTAGAGATGTGCCATGTCACCCCATGGATCCTTATCAGAACAGATGGCATTTCTTGGGCATTTTAAACCTGGTGGAACCCAGTCTTTCCCAGGTCTAACTACAGTCAATTTCTTTCAGAAGGAGAGAAAGAGTCAGCCAGAAAGAAAGAGAAGAATCAGCTCCAGATAAGGAATGGTACTTTATTGGCTCCAAAAAAATGAAAGGCAGATATGACCTTGGCAAGATTTGAATTCTGAATGCAGAGAGCAGAACAATTATTGTAAAGCAATCTATCTGACACTCAAAAGACTCATCCACTTGACCACCTAACAGAGGGATATGATGAACTGAATCAAGGCCAGTTTGTCCCTAGCATATATTTTATGTACTTTGGAGAGAAAAAAGTGAAAATTAACCCTAAAAGTCAGGCGGACCTAGCATTGATCACGTTCGGATAGAGTTTTTATACATGCCACTGGCACGGGAGCCAGTCAGGGGACACGGGCATCGACCACATTCAGATAATGCATTTTACGTGCCACCAGAACAGGTGCCAGTCTGAGGGCACTGGCCACAGCTACAGTTTTGGTTTTACTTGACTCAACAGGTCTTCTCAAGCATATCATATTGCCTGATGCATCAAGTGTACTCTTAAATGGGCCAGACATGCAACACTGGCATCAGTCATGGCTGTGATCTCACTTTAGTTGCCAGGTCTTCTCAATCACAGCATATCTCCAAAGATCTCAGTCTCCTGTCATTGCCTCTGTGAGGTCCAATGTTTGAAGGTCATGCTTCACCACCTCATCCTGTGTCTTCCTGGGTCTACCTCCTCCACAGGTTCTTTCCACAGTTAGGGTGTGGCACTTCCTCACACAGCTGTCCTTATCTATACGTAACACAAGACCATACCAGTGCAGTTGTCTCTCTTGCACACCACATTTGATGCTTCTTATGTCCAACTTTTCTCTCTGTTGTGTATGCACACTGACATTACACACCCTGCGGATCATACTAGCTTCATTTCTTTCAAGCCTACACATGTCCTCAGCAGTCATGGCCTATGTTTCACTGCTATGTAGAATAGGAGTTCACACACATGCATCATACAGTCTACCTTTCATCCTGAAGAGAGGCTCTTAGTTGCCAGCAGAGGTAGGAGTTCCCTGAACTTTACCCAGGCTATTCTTATTGTAGCTGCTATACTCTCAGAGCAACTACCCCCACTACAGATTTGGTCGCCTAGGTAGTGAAAGCTATCAACTACTTCTAGTTTTTCTCCCTGGCATGTGATGGAATCTTTTTTCTGTACATCTTCAGTGTTTATTGCCCCTGATGATGATGATGATGATGATATATACAGATGTAATGACAAAGATTTTCATCATTATCATCACACCGGCACACAAAGTAGAGATTATTAGAGATGACAGATAATACCTAGGTAGGTAGATAAACAGACAGTTGAGTTTAAACAGAGACAATTAGACGGATATATAGACAGAATTTAGATAAACGATACAACAGAAGGACAAGCATCTAATCAGATGTACTGATACACAGAGGAAAGTAAATTTATACATAAATACATATATAATTACATTATGAACACTTCAACTAATCCACTTTTCAATATTTACTTTTATGTAAACTAATCAATCTCTCAATACATATATCTGTCTATCTGTATGAGCTAAGCTATCTTCTTTTTTTATCATTTTTATTCATTTTGTGTGTGGTCAAGAGGCCTGTTTTGTAACCATGTGGTTTTTGGCTCTTGGGTAAATGTCTTTAGCTCCAGGCCAACCAATGTCTTGACAGTGAACTAGGTAGATGGAAACTGAGTGGAAGCCTACCATGTGTGTGTGTGTGTGGGGGGGGGTATTATATATAAATATATTATATGGCACAGGCGTGACTGTGTGGTAAGAAGTTTGCTTCCAAACCACATGGTTCCAGGTTCTGTGTGTGTATGTGTGTGTGAGAGAGAGAGAGAGAGAGAGAGAGAGAGATAGAGAGAGAGACTCAATCATACACATATTCAACTTCAATGTCTTCCTTCCCCAGGAGAGCTGGAAATGAAAGTATCCTCAGCATTCACAGATTCAGCAAAGTTTTAGTTAATGCATACTCTAGTGGGGAGAAGGAAATGGAGACTTATAGTATTGATGGGCAACGACCTACTTCAGGCTATAGGCCAGGTCTGTGACTAGTGCAAGATGTCAGTGAGATGCAAGGTGATGTAAAGGTAGAATAGCAAAGTATATAGAGCCATAAAAACTAAGTGATAAATTTTTGAAAGACTGGAAGAGGATCACATTTAAAAAAAAAACAAAAAAAACTGATGCTGTCCACTGTGCAATCTGTAAGGAGTGATTGAATATATGACTGGCACATTCCAGCCCTTCCCTGAGGAGGGTCCTACCTAAAAACAGGCCAAGATGAAACAGTACCTTATGTACATTGTCCAGCTGCCTGATCAATGATGAAAACATATGCCTATAGTCCTATAGTGTATAAAACTATGGGTAGCAAATGTAATGAATTCTACAATGGAAATACTAATGTACACGTTTTTAATATAATACATGTAAATTTATAATTTTATATCAAATTGTATCATATCGTATATATTTACCCATTATATGTTAAATCATACTGTATATTTATATATCGTAATGTATTATCTTAAGTTGTTATATTTTTATACAACTTGGAAATTATGCATGTTTATAAATATTTTAAATAAATATTTTGAACATTCATGATATTTCTAAAGTTTATATCGTTGTATATGACTGTTTACTTTATTTTACCTTACTTTTTACACATTTTAGAAACTGAAAACTATAAATTTATTTATTGATTCTTGAAGGAATTGAACACACATACACACACACATTAAATATTGCGTTAGATATACGGTATTGTTCCTGTGGTCTTCCACCCTTATGCATCCATTCTTACTATAATGTACATACATACATATATATATATACATATATACGACGGGCTTCTTTCAGTTTCCGTCTACCAAATCCACTCACAAGGCTTTGGTCGGTACAAGGCTAT
>NC_068986.1:39407403-39415005 GCF_001194135.2 Octopus bimaculoides
TATATATATATACATACATACATATATATACATACATACATACATATATACATACATACATATATATATACATACATACATATATACATACATACATATATATATACATACATATATATATACATACATATATATATACATACATATATACATACATACATATATACATACATACATACATACATACATATATACATACATACATATATACATACATATATACATATACATACATACATATACACACACATACATACATATACACACACATACATACATATACACACACACGCGCACACACATATATATATACACACATACATACTTACATAAATATATAATGCATATAATATTTGTAAAGAAACCAGAAATACTTCAATTTAGAGAATGTATATTATTATGATACATTAATATACAGTTATATATATATATATATATATTTGTGTGTGTATGTATATATACATATATATATCTATATATATATATATATATATACACATACACACACATATGTACATAGAATATATAGATACATATACTCTCTCTTTCTCTCTCTCTACACACACACATGCATGCACACAAACATACACCTGCTGGCATAGTCATACAGGATCTTTTTGTTTCAGTGTTTGCATTGCCATATATTTCCATCTTTCTGGACGCTGCCTCTGTATCCATGATTTCATTAATTGAATACATGTGAAGTTATGTACCTAGCAACACATACATCTTCCGTTACTATTATCATATTTGTTTACTTTCGTTCGATGTCGTAATGTTTGCGATAGATTATGAATATTTTTGGTGCTCACTCAGGCTTCATCTCTCAGAAAGACTGGATCATGTGAACAATTCTAAAGTTTCTTATGCATTTGAAGCCATAGTTTTTATTTTTGAGATCTTTTTAGAAAAAAGAATTACCAAAAATTAGAACCTGTGTGCATGTGTTAAAATTAGAATGTAAATATAAATGTGCATATGTGCATTAGAAAATAGACATAGAAACAGACAGATCTACAGACAAGTTGTCAGAGAGAAAGATGGAGAGAGACAGAAAGACAGACAGGCTGATAGATAGATAGATAGATAGATAGACAGATAGATAGATAAACAGAGAGATAGATAGATACACTGTTATTTAGATAGCCAGAAAGATCATTAAACAAACCGTGGGAAACACAGAAAAATAGACAAAAAGGGCAAAGTAAATAGAGTGAGACACAGACAGACAGCCAGGGAGACTAATATACAGACAAATTGAGAGACCAATAAACTGGCAAATAAAAAGGTGGACAGATAGATGAATACTGAGAGGAACAGACAGCCAAATATATATATATATATATATATTGGGTCATCCCATAAATAATGTGGTAATTTTATACTTTTTTTAGTTTTTAAAATTAAGATAAAGTTCTTTTTTAATCTAAAATATACTCTTCTTCATTTTGTTCCATCTTTCTGGTAAACTTGCAAGGTCCCTCTTCCAAAATTTACTTGTTTGTGATGAAAAATACTTCTCCAGTACTGTTCTGACCTCATATACAGAGTTCATGTTTTTTCCGTCCAAAAGATTTTGAAGACTGTGGTATAAATGATAATTAGGTGAGATGATGTCTAGTGAATATGATGGGTGGGGCATCGTTTCCCATTCAAACTGCTCCAACCTTTGGAATGTCATCCTCGTTGTATGTGGCCAAGCTTTATCCTGATAAAAGAACACCTTTTGTCTTGAAACTAAAGATGGTTGTTCTTCTTCTAGCACTGATTTGAATGACTGGTTAAATGATCAAATCCAAGCTTCTTTGCTAGTTCCTCAACGGTTACGATGGGATTTTGTTCCACTAGGGTCTGCAGGACATCTTTGTCAAGCTTTACAGACTTCCAGGATGGGCTCATCTTCTAGGCTGTAGCTTCTGGCTCAGAATTTCTGGAACCACCAACAACACTGGTTTATGCTTATTGTCTGATCCCAATATACTGCATTAATATTCCTTGTACTTTCCATTGCGTTGTTGTCTTTATTGAACTCATAAAACAAAATATGCCAAATATGCTCCTTTGTCACGTCCATTATAGCTTCAAAAAAATAACTGTTAAAATCGAACTGCACACTCTTCAAAACTTATACTAAGAATAAGTACAAGGTGAAATTACTACCTGCTTTTATAGCAAGTTGATGCAGGTAGTTTATCCTGTCCCTCTCTGACTTTTAGTTTATGCAATTGAAAAAACCGCATTATTTATGGGATGACCCATAAATAATCTGAACAACCAAGAAACTGTCAATAGCCAGGACCAACCAGTTCAGTTAGCAAACTACTGCTGTTATCTGTAGTCATGGTCTGGGCAGATGAGACATTCAGTTATCAAAAGACCAACATGACTTATTGGTCCAGGCAAGTCACCCAAATGGATAATGATGAAATATCCTTCTTAAATTTATAACCTCTATTTGTTTGTTTTTTTACAGATATACCAGAATTAACCCAATGTCAACTATTTCTCCGAGCTAACTCCCTTGTTACAATCCATTTTTGTTCATTAGAGAGTTCAAGGGCTCTGAAGAGTAGTTATTGCTTATCATCAAGTGATACAGCATACATGGCCTCTCACTGATCACTGGCAAAAACTTCTTTCTCTGACCTGGTACCAAAGCCATATCAAGATTAAAAATTGCAAGATATTTGATCATAATTAAAACTTATCTCAGTCCTCAACTGCAGCTTTCCTCAGGTTGATCTCAATAGTTTGGATACCTAACACTATACTGCAATAGAATGCACCTTTCACTGTCTCTATACCTTTATCCCATGGGATCAAGATGCTGGAACCAAGGATGTTGCAGGACTGATCAAGGCAATGGATCAACAGCAAAAATGTGGATGCTTTCCCTTTTTAAAAAACGATTTCATTGCTGAAAATCCTGGAGTTTTTCAATGTTTCTGAATTTAATTTTGGTGTAACAAGGTACAAGCTTGAGGGATGTAAAGCTAATCTTTCTAGCTCTAAAATCTATTTATAATAATGTTGATCAGCACTACATGGGTTGCACTCCCTAATGTGTGTACTATTCTTGCCAAACACCTAATCCAAACTATGTACACTTGATATCATCATGGGAAATTATGCAAAATGTTCATGCATAGTCACACTTACTTTTAAAAACTAAAAAAAAATAATAAATCTGCCTCACAAAGCACAGAAAAAGTACTTGTCATCAGCAGATTGTGATGAAATGAATAGAGTAATGAGCAAACACAAAACAGAAGGTGTTGATGTTAGCATGAAACTGAAAGTTCTGGAAAATATTATTGAAACCTTATAGTTCACTACACAACAAAACTCAGCTGGGTCATGCATAGAACTGGAGTAATTTTGGTGAAATTTCCATTATTAATCTCCCTAGGTGAAAGAAAAACTGAAAAGTCAGTTAAATGCACACATACAGCAGACTTCGCTTATTAGCTGACTCTGCGTTAGCCATCATGACAAAAGATGTGCTGAAGTGTTTGGAATATTCCATTATTATTGATGAAACAGCAGTGATGAGCAAGTTGGAATATGCTGCAGAATTATTATTGAAGAGAAATCAAGGAGCTTTTCAAATTTTATACAACTCTGTCTATTGAAGGAATTTTTTTGTATTGAGGAAGCTGGAGCTGAAATTTGACGAAATTGTTGAAAAATGTTTTGTTGTTGCAGCAAACAAGAACTGTATTTATAGCGATTTGGCAACAAAAATAAGAGAGTCCACTCTGCTTGCCATCTGTGTCTCTGGTATGGGCATCTTCTAAATCTTACTATCCAAGATACAACAGCAGATTCAGTAACTCTGCAGCTTTCTAGAAGCAAGTTCCAAAAGGAACCATGGTTGATAGAGCACAAGCCTCAGACACATATCTCTCATTATATAACAAGGTGGTCTTGTAGCCACAAAGAAGTAAGAGCCATGTTAGAGCAGTTATCTTATATCATATGGACATTTCTTGACCTGATAAATGATCAATATCCCAAAAATATATACTGGTAGTATTGCATTATTGAATGCCATGTGAGATTTTGACTTCTTAATTGGATTGGTTGTGCTGAAAATAATACAAACACAAACTGCTGCAGAAAATACCTCCAGGGACATCATATAGACACTATAACAACTACAGCACTTGGAAATACACTAAAAAGTTGGGTGGAACTATCAAAGAAATCATTCAAGCCACATAATTTTAATTCAAGAAAGCATTAATTCCGCAAAGAAATATGTATTCTATTGATTAGAAGCTTGGTTGATGATTCAGTAACATCAATGCCATGAATTCAAACCGAATGAAAGGTTTCCATGATATATCCTCCTATAATTACAGTTTAATTTCAGTAAAAGTTAGTGTGGAAATGGAATCATGATTTCATGGTAATGACCAAAACACATGTGAATAATAGCTTTGTTATTTGCAATGTTGGAGTGTCAAAATACTCAAATGAGCACTATCAACTTGTTGCATTACATAATAATGTTGATTTGGATAGCCTAAAAGTAGAAAAGGTAACCTATCCAAAGTTTTTCATAGATCATAGTCATTCACAAGATACGCAAGTACTTGCTTGGCTGAAAATGTTAACAGAAGCAATCTTTATAGGATACAACCAGTCTTCTATAAAACCACTGGTAACTTGGCATCCATAGCCATTTTATTATGTTGTGCTGAGCTTTTCTTCCACAGCAGCAGATGCATGAAGATATGTGAAAACAAATACGAAGATTGCAATGGCTCAAACAGTAATATTGAACAAAAAAATGCTAACTTGCTTGTTGGCCAAATATGATGAACATATAATTGACATTTTTGTTGTGAAAAAAAAAACACAAGAAGCAATATTTCTTTTAGGATATATATTGTGTGATTTGAACTATCTGTGTATCGATGGCTGATAAGAAGTAATTTCAACAGGAATTGGTATTCAGATTTTTATGTGTAAAATTCTGGGCAAACCAAACTACTTTGTCCGACTTAACCAAAGAGCTTCAGACACTCAAGTGTGTGTGTGCGTGTGTGCGTGCGTGTGTGTATGTGTATAGGTGCAGGCATGGCTGTGTGGTAAGAAGCTTGCTTTCCAACCACATAGTTCTGGTTCAGTCTCAGTGTGGCACCTTGGGCAAGTAGTGTCTTCTACTATAGCCTCAAGTCAACCAAAGATTTGTGAGTAGATTTGGAAGACAGAAACTGAAAAAAAGCTTGTCATGTTTAAAAATATGTGTTGGTGTGTGTGCACATCTTTATGCCAACATTTGTTCCACCATCACCAGTTGACAACTGGTGTTGGTGTGCTTATGTCTCTGTAACTTAGCAGTTCAGCAAAAGTGACTGATAGAATAAGTACCAGGTTTAAAAGTAAGTACTGGGGTCAATTCATTCAACTAAAATTCTTCAAGGTGGTGCCCCAGCATGGCCACAGTCTAATGACTGAAACAAGTAAAAGACAAAAGATATTATAGGTGCAGGTGTGGGTGTGTGGCTTAAAGGCTTGCTTCTCAGCTATGTATAGTCATAGATTCAATCCTACTGCAAGGCACCTTGGGCAAGAGTCTTCTACTATAGCCCCATGCCAACCAAAAGTCTCTGATTATAGCAGAAGACACCTTCTGAACCACACAACAGCAACAATAACAACAACAAAAAATTACTAGTATAAGCAAAGCTTTATGAAGGTGGAATTAATTATGTACACACTAAGAAGCAATGATTTTAAAAAAAACTAAAAAAAACTGTGTACATATTCAACACGCTCATGTACACTCAACACAGAAAGACACTTGCTACAGAAATTGTTTCAGTAAAGATATTTTCCTTGTAGATTATGTGTATAAAAACACATCAAGCTGGGCTCTGAATGACGTCATCAGACGTCATTTTATTCCAGCTTACTAAAGCTTTGCATATGTGTATATGTATAAATATATGCATAAAAAGACTCTATCTAGGCATACACACACACACACACTCACACACACACATATGAGTGAGTGGAAAAATAAAAGAACGTGGCACGCAATACATCTTGTAAAAGTTACATATATTATCTAATAACAGTTTGATTTAGCTCCATGCAACTTAATGCTTCATGGACTCATAAAATGGACCTACCTCTTCAAGTTTTTGTGTGTGTGTGTGTGTGTGTGTGTGTGTGTGAGTGTGTGTGTGTGTGTGTGTGTGTGTGTGTGTGTGCAGACACACACACACACACGTACATATACATGTATATAAATATATATGTGTGTGTGAGTGTGTGAGTGTGTGTGTGTGTATCATTATCATCACCATCGTTTAACATCCGTTTTCTATGCTGGCATGGGTTGGACGGTTTGACTGAGGTCTGGAGAGCCAGTGGCTGCACCAGGCTCCAATCTGATCTGGCAATGTTTCTGCAGCTGGATGCCCTTCCTAGCACCAACCACTCCGAGAGTGTAGTGGGTGCTTTTTACATGCCACCGGCACAGGAGCTAGTCAGACGGGCCTGGCATCGATCACGTTCGGATAGTGCTTTTTACGCACCACTGGCAAAGGAGCCAGTCAGTGGGTACTGGCATCGGCCACATTTGGATGGTGCTTTTTAAATGCCACCGGCATGTATATATATATAGTGTTTGTATGTATGTGTGTGTAGATATATACACACACACAAACATATATATCATAATATATATATATATGTATATATATGTGTGTGTATATATATATATATATATATATAAAACAAATGATATATAAACATATGCATGTATACCTACATCTACATGTATATATAGATGCATATTCGGGTACAGGACGTTAGACAAATGAACGGGAGCATAAAAACAAAATGGACTTTGTTTACAGACAACAGAACGAACACATAGGAAAACAAACAAGCCACTTGGAATTATTCCTTCATCAGCTGCCTCTATTCTAAAACTAGGCGTTTCGAAGATAAAGCAGGACGGACTCTTAGAATAGTTTCTTCCCGAGTAGTGGATTAACCCACTAAACAGAGGATTCCAAGGTAGCAAACAGTGAAGAAATGCTGCTAAGCTGTTTGGCCACATTGGACAATTCTGCCAACTTGCTCTAACTAATGAAAGCAAAACACCATACTACATATCACATCATGTACTGCCAGTCATAACTTCATCTTCTCTGAATACCTTTTCATCCCTCATTCATCCTTAATTCTCGTCATCAACTACACTCACCTTTGTTTGTATACTAACTAGCTTTGACACCTATATAATTCTGCCTACTTTATTTCATCCATCAAACACACTCAAGTAACTTTTATGCACCCTTATTTCTTCTGTCTGATTCTTCTAATCACCTTCTTGAACATGTTACCTTGATAGTATAATCTAGCTCCTTGTCAACATCAGCTTTATCTCTTTTTTTTTTTTTTGATGACACTCCACCCAGCCTCACCCACCCATATACAAGTCTGCTCTGAATATCCCTATTTTCTACCTACCCTACAGTCTATCTATAATATTCATTATGTATTATAACAATATACATATATTATACAATATATATTATATCTCTGTCTGTCTGTCAGCCTGTCTGTGTGTGTGTGTGT
>NC_068986.1:39417917-39424705 GCF_001194135.2 Octopus bimaculoides
ATATTAGATATTAGCAACATCCTATGAGTGAATTTTCTGTTTATGTGTTTCTATTTAAATTCATGGAACATTATATATAGATAATACAAGATGGAATAAACAGGCTTTAATCCTATCACTACAATTGTTTCTGTACATTAGCATCAGCTGTTAATTGCTGGGTGTTTCATATATCATACACATTATTGCATTAATATGATCCAACAGGCTGCTTATATGGCTCCCATGAGACTGTACAGGGATAGAATAATGCATAGCAAGATGCCTTTCTTAATGTTAATCCTCATGTTTCCTTCCATATATATATATGTATGGGTATGCATACACAGACACCTAATTTTTTTAATATAATATATGTAATATATATATTGTATACATGTAAAATATAAATACTGTATACATATAAAGCATATCTATGTATTATACATAATATATACATATAATAAATATATGTATACATATGTATTTAAACTACATATCATTATTGTTTTAATGCCCAAATTTTTCACGCCTGCAATGAGTCAGGCAGAATTTGTTGAGGTACGCTTTCAATGGCTGGATGCTTTTCCAGTCAGCAACACTCAGCTGTTTCCAAGTAAGGTAATATTTCCCTATGAACAGAGATGTTTACAAGAAGATCAGAAACAAAGGACACCACTTGTATGAAGGTGACACTTGTTTACAATTATCACATGATATCAAAGCAAGAAGACATTAGCACAAACATGCATACACACACACACACATACATATATACTCAAAATATGGGCGTATACTTCATAAGTAATCTAAATAATTAGGCACGCTAGGTAAATGCTGTAATGGATTACTAGGGTTCCAAGGTTATAGCCATGACGATAGTTATGGAGCCATTGCAGATTTCCAATGTAGTGCATATATAATAGTTTGGGGATATCCTAGAAACAGCTGTAAGACTTTGAATTTCTTCCAATAATAATATTGTATATGACTTGAGATGTTTGCCTTGCCTTAATGTTTGTTGTCCTCTATAACAATTACATATATATGACAGGCTTCTTTCAATTTCAGTCAACCAAATCCACTCACAAGGCTTTGATCAGCCAAAGGCTATATTAAAAGACACTTGTTCAAGGTGCCATTCAGTAGGACTGAACCCAGCACCATGTGGTTTGGAAGCAAACTTCTTACTACAAAGGTACACCTGTGCCAAGAAGATAAAATTCCAATAGTTTCTAATTTAGGTAAAAGTCCACAGCAACTTTGATATGAACAATTATTCAATAACATCAACCCCCAGTACTTGACAGCTACTTTACTTCATTGATTACAGTGGGACGGAAGGCAAAGTTGACATTAGTAAGGCTTGAACTTAAAACAACATAAAGAGCCAGAAAAAATAACTGAAAGAATTTTATCAATGCTGTAACGATTGCACCAACATGCTGTCCTACATTATACGTACATAAATACATACGCATATATATATATACATATATTTATACATACATACACACACATATATATGTATATATATACGTACATACATATATATACATACACATACATACATATATATAAATATATGCATACATATGTATACATACATATATACACATACAAACAAAAATAACAAGGTAAAAGTTTTTATTTTTCATTCCTTTTGAAATTGCTCTTAAATGTGGTTTTGGTCGTTTTGACTGCTTCTTCTAGCGTGTAAAATTACCTGTTTTAGGTAGTTTCTCTTGTATGTACACTATTTTAAATTGAGAACATGTTGTCTATTGACTTTTTATACATTCTAGGCCACTGGTAGTGAAATTTCTAAAAAAATATTTGCCACCCTATATATTTTACGTACATACATACATACATACATACATACATACATATACATAAACATACACACATACTTACATATATGTGTGTGTGTGTGTATTTCTACGTATGTATGTACGTGTACATCAATAGTAGCAACATTGTTTTCATGTTTGTTTCTCCAAGCTGGTATGGATTAAGATAACTAACACCACAGCACCACATCAGTGTGTACTCTAAATCAGTACTTTGCAACCATTTTACACTTGCAGTACACTTATATTCTTTTCAAAATTTGGCGGCACAACTGAACTAAAAATATAACTAAAAGTATAGGGGGGGGGAATGATATCCATGTTATACTGCAGTGCACTTAGCATCGTCTCGTGGCACACCAGTGTGCCGCGGCATACCGGTTGCGGAGCACTGCTGTAAATAAAAGGACACACATGGTGTACACACACACACAAATATAATTAAATGAAAATGTGGGTTTGAGTATAGGGTATATGGCTACATATATAATACATACTGCATACTTTAAACACTTACACATGCACAGACATATACGCATCTATTATATGTGTAATATATGTGTGTAATGTATATATATATATATATATATACGTGTATTATATATATGTGTGTGCATTATATATATAAACACATGCACTCAAAACATATTGCTAAATACATGTATATACAAAATATCTAATAACTATGATATAACACACAGACCCGTATATGAATGTGTATTTATTAAACATTTACAAGGAAAATGATAATAGTGACTTCAAAGTTTCGATTTGCTGTCTGACGAAAGCGAGCAAATAGAAACTGCAGTCACCATCAATCTTTTCTTTATAAAAGTTTAATATGCACTCTATTAAAAAGTATTGAGTAATCTTTCAGTTTAATGATAATTTTCTTTTATTACTTGAAGTAAAAACAAACAATATGTGTGTGTATGGGGTGTCTACACGCTTACACATTATATGCATTTAAATATATACATTTATACTTGTGAATATATATCATAATACGTAAATACACACACACATACATATATATATATATAGACGATGGGCTTCTTTCAGGTCCGGGGCTATATTAGAAAGCACTTATCAAGGATGTCACTCAGGGGGATTGAACCCGAAGGCATGTGGCTTGGAAGCAAACTTACCATCTATCTTATCTATCTATCTATTTTTCCCCCGATCCCTTTTGATCGGAATTTTACTTTTTTTTCTTATTTTTCCCCTTTTTTTCATTTTCGAAAAGAAAAACTCTACATTTATATTAGTCCCCTCTGTGTTCAGCCCTGTGTGGCCAATAAAGAAAGTTATCTATCTATCTATTTATTTTTCTATCTATCTATCTATCTATCTATCTATCTGTGTGTGTACTGACATATATATATAGAGAGAGAAAGAGAGGTAGGGGAGACGGAAGATAATGTAAACATAAATATATACATAAATGTAGAAAGACAAACAAATAGATCAACAGATGAATAGATAGAAGGATAGATAAAACGGAAGATGGATAAGCTTTAAAGTAAGAGATAATTAAGGAATTTCTGGATGTCCTTATCTTCTTAATATATTTTCCCAATCCTATGACATCAGACAATGAGTTAAATGTGTTTTTAAACAATGTGGGAAAATGTTGTGTTTTGAAATGTTATGGTTACTCATCAATTTTTTAAAATTATTTTATTACTCTATTTTGTTTCTCAAGAACTAGGTGTGGTCGATGTAAAGAACTAACAGCGATGTCTACTAGCTGTAATATATAAATATATAAACAAGTGTCTTGTATAATTTTATGTTTTGTCATATGATCATGATGATGAAATAACTATCATTAGCTAATTTATCAAATTGACTGTCCGATTGTCTTGTCTTAAGTCGGTGAAAGAATGAAAGAAAGAAAAATGAATAGTAACAAAATAGATCGACTCAAACTAAAGTAAAACAAAACAAAAAAAACGAGTTGAAGTTTCGCGGTTTATAGGAAACAACAAGTGTTATTAGAGATGACATTTCAATTTACTTTCCTTATTTATGAAGATTGTGTGAGTGCGTTAAGAGGAATATGAGTGATATAGATTAGTTAGTCTTAAACAGCAACTATTATGTAAAAAGTTATTTTTTACAACAAACTTAATTGACACAGTTCTTCGAAGCTATATATACTTATTTACTCCTATACATACACATACATACATACACATACACACGTACGAGTGTTTGTGTTTGGTACTACAAACAGATAAACAGAACTCAAAACACGGGTATATTTATAAATTTTAATCAGCAAGAAGCCACTTTGAAACTTCTGTCGATTTTGCATATATATACAACGAAGAAGAACTAAGTATATATAAATATTTCTTCGATAGACAGTAACCTGTATATTTTGTAGCATGTTGATATAGCAGAACGAACATTTTGAGGTTAGTAGAAATTAAAGCTCGAGACAGTCGACAACTGAAACCTAATACTTTACTAAGAAGAACATTAATAATAATGATGATATTAAGATATCTGGTGACTAACATTCCAGTTATGTATATGTTTCTCTCCACCTATTCTTCTGTCTATCCATTTGAATATATCGTATAGTTGTGCGCGTGTCTGTATACATACACATATATAATACTTATCTGGCAAAGTATACAGTACACACACAGACAGATAGATAGATAGTTGGAGAGAGAGAGAGAGAGAGAGACAGATCGATCAATTACGAGTAACTTAGTAGTATTTTAAAATAGGAAAGTGAGAGAAATACCCCTTGTGCATACACACACACTCATACACAGAGATATATAAGAATGAATATGTTTGTTATTTGGTTCTTTTTTTTTTTTTGGTTCCAAAAGAAAAACAGTTAACAAATACCTTGCCTACCCCCGACCCGCGATTATAACAAAACAATTCCAACAAAATGACATCAAAAATTTAAAAAACAGTGATGTTGATGGTGGATGGTGGTGGCGGCGGAAAAGAGACCAAACATGAGAGAAAATATATAGATAAATTTGTATATACTGATATATATATATATTTTTACCTGCAAGAAACGGAAAGCTCCACAAGTGTAGCTGGTATCATACTACTACCAGGCAAGAACATGTCAGTAGCCATTTTGTGTACTATAATGAACCAAAACACACATACGTACACGCTAATATACTACAAGCACGCCTACACCCCTTTACACTGGCATCAACAACGATACGGCGGGCATATACATACGCACGCACTTACACATGCGAAACTATTGGTCGAAGACACGTGTGCGTATGTGTATGCGTATGATGTAAGCGCGTGTGTGTATGGTGTAATATGTACCTCAGTGTGTGTATGGTGTAATATGTACCTCAGTGTGTGTGTGGTGTAATAGGTGTGTGTAAGCGCACATATTTGTGATCGTGAGATAGTCAGGCAGGCAGACAAAAGTAACGATAAATCCTTATAAACTATACAAAAGTGATATTAAAACATTATACATCCACTTCTATCGACACACCTAGTTTTCTAAGTCACAGGAAGAATTGGAAACGAGCAACACCTATTATCGTCGCCGTCGCCTTGATCGTCTGCTTAACCACCACCATCACCATCACCACGAGATAACAAGGCACTCTCTACATGGTTGATCGACCTGCTAGAGATAGCAGCCAAATTTCCCTTGAATCATGCCACCCTTTAAAAGCGTCTCATTCTAGATTGGATTACACAGTATTACTTATAATGACTGGAAAAAAAAAAAAAATGATCATGCCTGCAATGTTTTTGGTTATAGTTAAGTCTGCTCAACTTCGAGCCAACCTAGGGCTGCGTAACATTACAGCCAAAACTTCTCTTTTATAATAGGGAGCTTCTCATGAAGCAAATTAAGTGAAATCTGATCTGCTGAAAGGAAGGATAGTGGGAGGCGAATTCGCTTTCTACTTTAAGCAACACTGCCACCACTACCATTGACAACAACAGCGATTTCTTACATAGGCACAAGACCAGGAATTTGAGGAGAAAGTGCAGTCGGTTATATCGACTTCAGTACTTGACTCATATTAATTCTATCAACTCCGTAAAGATGAAAAGCAAAGTTGACCACGTCGAGATTTGAACTCAGAATATAAAGGGCGGTAACTAAATGCCGCAAGGTTTTGTCTGACGCTCTAACGGTTCTGCCAAATCATTTCATTTATTTGTAACCGGGGACCCATTCATACATACAATAGGTTTTGTTACAAAGGAAATGCAAATATATGAGGGAAATGTACAACAAAGTTATGTAAAACCAGGAGATGGGGTAGAGTCGTTACGCAATATACTACGCGGTGTTCAAAATTTTTAAGTCACACAAAATAAGCACTGATATGTTTTTTTAAAAAAAAAACAATAAAACAGAACGACCTTTCCATTCATCAATGAGAAGTCGCTACCTTTATTACATCAGACAGTTCACAACTCTATTCATCTTCTGTTCCAATACACGTTATAATACTTGAAAGGATTCGTCCTCAATATGCTCACATGCAAGTTTGGATATCAGAGTGGCCAAGGAGTCCACATCTTCCTCATGTCTATTGTACAGTTGTTAAACTAGACTACTGATATAATTCTCCCCAGCCAGTCATCCCCTTCAATGTTCCTTCTAGTCTCATCTCTTCACAAACCAGCACTTTCTCACTTCTGTTCTTGTTCAGTAAGTCCATCAGGCCCTTGCTAGATTCTCTCACATCATGGCTTTGAAAAAGGAGTTGGATTTCTTGACCTTGGTTTCTTCTGCAGAGAGATGAACCTTCCTTCATTTGTTCTACATTCCTTCTGTTTGGCCCTTTTTGGGATTTCCTTCTTTTGTTTCCAATGTTTCTCAAATTTTCCCTTTCATTCTGCAAGACAATGGGATGCAAACTACTGGTAGTAGGCAGAGGCATTTTAAAAGTATTATAAGCCCTGAGCAAAGCAATGCACGGA
>NC_068986.1:39424715-39429557 GCF_001194135.2 Octopus bimaculoides
TCTATAGTATTTATTAACAGTAAGCTACAGCGTATATAGATTAGCATTATACTTTCTTGACCTGTAGGAGACCCCAGGCAACTGCTTAGTGTGTCCATACTTAAAACCAGTGCTGATTATGAAATGTGGAGCTAGGCTTGTTGGCCCTTAGCTTCCTGATCACTGTCTTAATAGTTGGCTTTTTGTATGTCTACTATTGGATTTGGAGACAAGAATCTTTTTCACTATTTCTAGAGCCATGACCTGAGAACAGCAGCTTCTGTGGTCAGTTGGTACTGTCTCTGCTGTTCTCTGGTCACTCTTTCAGACTCCTCAAAGCAGAAAGCCATCAAGGGGTTTTACTTCCACTTGCATAGTTGTCTTCCCTGTTGCCCAGCTGCTGTTGAGCCATAGACAGCTACAAGTCTGAAAGTATGGCATTCTCTGCTGGTCATGTCCAGTACCACTATTTACCCTAAAGGCCTTTGAAGACATGAGATCCAGGCTGTCCATTTGAAAGGGTGTAATTCCAATGAACTTTAAAACATTTTCTCCTAGGGTTTTGGCCTGGACAATTTCATTCTGTTTTTTTTTTTGTTTTTTTCGTTACAACAGCTGTTAGACCAACAGACTGGATATGACACTTTCAGACTTTCAGTCTTTTCTGACGATTGTCAGAGTTACCTCACCTCCTGGTATGAAATTAACTGGTGAAATGGCTGATATGAGAATTTAATATTGTATTTTATTATTATTATTATTATTATTATTATTATGTTGTTTTTTTTCTTCTTTCTTCAAATTTTCTTCCATTTCTCGCCGAGTGTTTTCCATACACCTAGGGCAGAGAAACTTGTTGTATGCATTCCCAGTTTACACATGCAAATTCACAGGTAAAATATGTATGTAAAATAAATAAATAAATAAATAAATTCATGAATGGATGTTGTTTTCACAGCAATAATGCTCTTCTCAGTACATGAGTCATTCCAGTTAACACGATTTTTTGCACTTCCTGTAGGGATGGTAGGCCTGGTATCATTTTCAAATAGGTTTCAGTACCTTTTTTTATCATTCCTAGAGATCCTACAATCACTGGTATGGTAGTCACCTTGAGATGCCACATTTTTTCAATTTCTATTAGCAAGTCTTTATATTTACTGATCTTGTCAAATTCTTTCGCCGCTATATTGTGATCGCAAGGAATACTCATGTCAATTAATAAACACATCTTTTTTGTCTGATCTTTTATAATAATATCTGGTTTATTAGCTTTTATAGTTTTGTCGGTATGTACAGGGAAGTCCCAGAGAATCAACACATTTTCTCCCTCAGCCACAGTTTCCGGATGGTGTTTATACCATTTGTCAGCAGTTTTGATTTTATAATGCCAACATATTGTCCAGTGGCCGACTCTGTCATGTCTTGCTGCAGGTGCTAAGACTCTACACCCTGAGATTAGGTGGTCTATAGTTTTAATCTCATCGTTACAGAATCAGCATTGTGGGTCAGCTCCATTTTTTATCACGTTGGCTTGGTAGTTCCGGGTTAATAAGCTCTGGTCTAGAGCAGCTAATATGAAACTTTCACTCTCTGCTTTTAGCCCTGAGCTTTGTAACCATTGATGCGTGTGTTTCTGGTCAACATCAGCTTGTTTGCTGCAGGCCACATACTTACCATGCAGAGGTTTCTGTTCCCATCTGCTAGCTAATTTTTCATGAGCTTTTGTCTTTGCAATTAATTTTATTTTCTTTGCAGCAGCAGTTGGTGCATTTCCTTCTACCTGATTATCTGGTAGGTATCTAAGAAATCAGTAGCGAATTTTTTGCTCTCTTTCAAAATAGAGTGAAGTTTTTTTGGTCTTTCGTGTTTTTCAACAAGTTTTAGCATTCAATCGTTGGTTGTTTCAAGGTATTTGGCCAGTCCGATTGTGGTGGTTTTGTACGTAGGTTCAAGCTGGATCAAGCCTCGACTTCCCTGAGCTCTGGGAAGGTAAAGATGATCCACATCTGTCTTTAGATGATGCATCTTATTACAAGCCAGTAGCTTGCAGATTTTTCGATCAATTTTCGTTATTTCACATTGAAGCTATAAAGAACAACTGGGACTGCTAAGGAATTTATGGCTAACACCTTATTATATGCATTCAGCTCAGACTTCAGAACTGCTCGAACTCTTCTACAACATTCCTTCCTCACCTTCTCTTTCATGCTTGCATGCTGGATACCAGAGCCTTCATTTATTCCTAGGTATTTATAGGTTTGTTTATTCCTGTTGTTGTTGTTGTTGTTGTTATTATTATTATTACTAAAGGCATTCAGCTGGCAGAACCATTACCATGCTGGACAAAGCTCTCAGGTGCATTTCATCTCTCTTTGTGTTCTGAGCTTAAATTTTGCTGATGTCAACTTTGCCTTTCATCCTTTCAGGGTCGATAAAATAAGTACTAGTCTAGCACTGGAGTAGATGTAATTGACTTCTTGCTTCCATCAAAAACTGCTAGCCCTCTGCCAAAATTTGAAACCATTAATAATAATAATAATGATGATGATAATAATAACAATAATAATATCTATGCAGGTGGGTTGAAAAGTTCATAGGCTGACTATGAGGGACTGATGCTACAGCTGTGAAATCTTGCATGCATACATGCATTAATTTCAACTCTTATTAATAACAGCATCGTTTTGTTCAAGGTAAACTGACATCTGACTTACTTCAAAAGTAATTGACTGGCCCCTTATTCCAAAACTTCAGGTCTTGTGTCTATAGTAGAAAAATTACACTAGGTAACATGATTTCTGTCCTTGGATAACAGCTGTTATCTTGTATTTATACATCCCTAGAAAGTATGAAAAATGGTTAATATTTCCTTCAAACTTTGCTTTTGTTACATTCTTTCAAACCCCAAAGATTCCCTCTCAGTACATGAAGCTCCCCGACTACTGTTTATCATCAGAGATGCACATATTGTCAGCTACTTAGGGACACACTCAAGTGGTTATGGTCAAGTAACTGACAAGCAAATCTATGGTATTGAACAGGATATTTGCTATAACAAAAGTTCTAGAAAATTCTGTTTCAGCAACACAGAGCTGAATCTGTCTGAAGTGTAATGGAAAATTGGTTAGTTTCAAAACATTGGTGTCCAGATTACAAAACCAAAGTTTGAAGGGAATAGTTGTTATTTCCTTTGATTTCTAGATAGAAGCAAATAGAAAATAATACTTACTGACCGAAACCCCCTCCCCCACCAAAAAAAAAGACATTAAAATTGTGTTACACAGTGTTATTAAATGATACAAATGTAATAAAAAACAAAACAAAAAAAAAACATGCAAACTGAAATAAGATATTTATCTGAAAAGAATATAAAGCTTATAAAAGTTAGTGGGACGTTTTGATCCAACAGTGGAGATCCTTATTGATTTGAATCCATTATGAGGAAATGAACTGCAGCTGAATAAAAATTTCCTATTTTATTTAGTTGTTTAGTTGACTTTTATTATAGATTTAACGAAGTGCAGAAATGATTGGAAAGAAAACATATTAGTGAAATTCAACCTCTTACATGAGGATTTCAAGTAAAGATCAGCTTATATAAATCTTCTTTGTGTCACCAAAATTTTCAGTATTTCTCAGACTTTCAATGATCAGAACAAAAAGCAGATAAAAGCATTTGAGATCATGACCTACTCATTTATATAATCTGCCTTAAAAATTTAAAGGACAGTTTTAAAGTTCACTCTCAAGACCTTGAAAATATTCAGGTTTCTCATTGGATCATTTATCCATTCTATATTGAAATATAAAATGTTGTTCAGGCTTTGTTTCTATGAGGCCAATAACTCCAAATAAGAATTGATATATAAAAAAAGAACTACTTATTCTTGTGCACAAGACAACCTTTCCAATTCTGGTGGCAAAATGAAATGTACCCAGTCCACACATTGCATCAAAATTAGTTACTTTTCTCTCTTGCTGTGAGTACAAGATGATATGAGTCATGATGTCTTGCCCAACTCATGCCAGCATGGACAAAAAGATGGAAAATGCTGGTGATGAAGATAATGATGATAAAACTGGCTTCTTCGATACATTGATTGCAATGAATCAGGATCTTGAGGCAAAGGTATTGTTTAGCAATTTCAGGAGCAATGAAAAACACTGCTGCCTACAAGTCATGACTGAGCTGACTTATGATCAAAGTTGTTCCAGCATTGACTATTCCTTCCTTCTTCTACATATAAAGCATTTAGGTATGAAATTGTATCTAAAGAGTCTATGATTTGCATAAGCAAAAATAATATAGTGAAGAGGAAGCTGATGTTTTGTGGGCTGTTTGTCCAAGAATTAAAAATATCTCTGTCTCTCTCTTTCTTACTCTTTCTCTCCATCCCCTCCTCTCCCTCTCTCTGAGACAAAGAGGCAGCCTTCAATGCCCAATGCTCTAATCACTGAGCTAAGCTCCTTCACATAATTGCACTAATATGTAAACAGATAAACAGACTAAATATCAATGAATTTGATGACCTAAGACTAAAATCCCAAGTTTTTGTTTTAATTTCTATGCTATCATTAACAACCATCAAACCATATATATATATATTGAGATATAAATATATATCTCAATATATATATATGTATATATATATACATATATATAAATGTACATGTAGATGAAGGTATGTACATACATGTACATATATATGCATATACTCATATATTGTTTATATATATATATATATATATATATATATATATATATATATTCGCCATGATAGATCGCTGACCACAACATTCAATTTTTTTTCTCCGTGTTTTTCTCCTTGTTTTCTCTTTATTCTTTCTGTTGAAGAGTGT
>NC_068986.1:39429567-39438244 GCF_001194135.2 Octopus bimaculoides
TGCCCAATGCTCTAATCACTGAGCTAAGCTCCTTCACATAATTGCACTAATATGTAAACAGATAAACAGACTAAATATCAATGAATTTGATGACCTAAGACTAAAATCCCAAGTTTTTGTTTTAATTTCTATGCTATCATTAACAACCATCAAACCATATATATATATATTGAAATATACATACATATATATATATGATGAGACAGATTGCAAAATCGATGCAACATAACATGTTGAACAGAGTCCCACACATACAGGACAATAGCAGGATAGCAGGATGGGTCGAAACCAATGTTGTACAGAATAAAGTTTAATACCAAATCCATCTTCTCATTACTTAATTAATATAATCATATATGTACAAAATTAATATAGACAGCTGTGTGCAATGTGTTACCAAAGAGGAAAACTGTAATTGTTACTAGATATAACTAGGGTGTTAGAACACCTACATTGCTAGAAATATGAGCTAAATAGCTCTAATGCTGTAGGTAAAGCACATAATTGCATACATATGTACTGACAGATATAGGAATAGAGGTATAGATATATATATCTGCTGCATTAGTTAAGTAAATAACCTGATCTTGTTTTCTTGCAATTGAATATAATGTTGAGGTATTATTCTTTTTATCTATTTATTTTCTTTCAATAAATTGTGGATTCGTTCATTGCCCTGGTGCAAGTGTTCTGGCCTTTTGTAATGAAATCTCTTCCTGAACTCTCGCAGAATCTCAACAAAGATCTCTTTGTTGACTGTCTGACCAGAGAGAACCCAATGAATGTAGACGATGCCCTTGCTGCTGAAAAAGGGAATCATCATGAGCTTCCCAGGAGACTTGCTTTACCTGGCCCCTTGTGCCAGCAAAAATCAGATGCTCAGCTCATACAAATTAATCCATAAGCAATCTGGAGCATTTCATAAGTTTTTATAGCATTTTTGCCCAGTTTAACACAAAACTTTATTGCATAATAAGAGTCCAAATTGTGCACATATCCCAACTGCATTCTACAAACTAGTCAGCTGTGACAAGCAGTGTTCAAAGTGCTGTTACAGCCAGTGGTGGACTGGCCAGGTTGCCAGCTTGCCTGATGGCAAGTGGGCCCCTGTGCCATTAGAATCCATATAATGGAGCCCATGTTAGTATCTAAGGGGCCCATCCCCTTAAGTTTGAGAATATTTTATTCACTCTTTGAAGAATACATTATTTCAGCCTGGCTGTGTTTGTAGGCAGTTGAAAAGAATACTTTTAACAAAAAAAAAAAATTGAATGATAGTATTGTAGTTACAGGTGGGTTTCCTTGTAGTTGCGAGTGAGCCCCCTTGTAGTTGCAAGTGGGCCTCCTTAGTCTCCTGGCAACCAATATTTTTAGACCCAGTCTGCCACTGGTTACAGCTATTTCCTTCAATCTGGAATAACTAAAGTTGGCAAGTCTGCTTATATGTATAGTAATGATATACTAAAATTACAATAATCTAAATCATTTATACTGTTTCTCTTAAACATATCTCAAAACTTCTGGAATGCATCTCATAAATCATGACCCTTTAATTTCTGAAAATGAATGGTATTGAGATTTGAAATGTTCATGTACTGTACATCATTACTGACAGAAATAAGCTATCTAATGACTTTTTGAATGCAATACATGATAGTTTTATCATTTAAAATAAGTTATCATTGTTAATAAATTAATTTTTTACTGTATGTACACATTATCTAAGCTGGCTTTTGAATTCATTCCAATAATCTATGGGACAGGAGGTTGATGAAGTCTCAATAAGTCTGTAAAATGGTTAACAGATTAAAAAGTTTGAGAATTCCTGTTTAAGGGAGCAGTCTGTGATATATGGGACATTAGGCTGTTATTTTACCAAGTTAAATGAATATGTAGAGTAGACATGGGCAATCTTTTTTGAGAAGCATGCAATGTGAGATATAGCTCATTATTATGCAGGCCATACTACTAAAAAAATTCAAGATAATTTTTCATTGGTGTGTCAATCAGAAACTCCTGGACCACTGGTTACTCATAACTCATGTAGAGGCTCTGTTATAGTTGTTGTGGCTGCTTAACTTCAGGTCAGGCTTAATTGAGCTGACTTATGATCAAAGTCATTCCTGCGTTGACAATCCTTTCGTTCCTCGAGACATAGTGCATTTAGGTATGAAATTGTATCTAAGGAAACTGATCTGCATAAACAAAAATAATATGGTGAAGAGAAATGCAATATTTGTAGGTTGTCCATTTGTTTAAAAATTTAAAAAGATATTTTTCTCACTCCTCTCTCTCCCCTCCTCTCTCTCACATGCACATGCACACACACACACACACACACAGTGGGACAGCCTAAAATTTCTCCTGTCCTATCATACAAGCTTACTCAAACTCATAAACTTTCCAATGTCTTTAAGACCACTTTACGTGATATGTCCTTTGTTTTTTTTAAGAGAGATTTGACAGCTATTTCTAGTAGGTTAGTTGATTAAATATAAGTATCTTGATTAGCTTAGCAATTCACGTAATGTCCTGGATTATGATATAACAGGAAGTTTTTACTGACTCAATTGTTAGCTAATGAGGCAAGTGACAAACTTGAGAATTCCCATGAAGAGAAAGACTAAAGTGTGGATGGAAGATAAACAACAAAAAAAAGCAATAACAGAAAAAAAGAACAGAGAAAAAAAGAAAGTGTTAACAGGTGGGAAGAATAAAAGGGAAGGTTATTTTCTGAACTAAGCAGCAAATAAAAGAATATGGTAATGAACATATAGTTAAGTGATATATTCCTGTTAGGTGGAAGAAAACATAATAAATGAAACATGAATTTTTAAGAAGTATATAAATATCCTTGTTGCAGTCATTAGAGTGTGGCCATTAGTTGAATGTATCAAGCCCACTACTTATTTATTTTTTTAAAGTCTGGTGCTTATTCTATTGATCTATTTTTCCCAGGCTGCTAAGTTATGGGAACATAAACACGCCAACACTGGTTGTGTGTGTTGTGTATATCTATCTATCTCTCTCTCTCTCTCTCTCTCTCTCTCTCTCTCTCTATATATATATATATATATATATATATATATATATTATCAACATCATCATCATTATCATTTAACATCTGTTGTCTATGCTGGCATGGGTTGGATGGCTTCACCAGGGCTGGCAAGCTGAGGGGCTGCATCAGACTCCAGTCTGATTTGACATGGTTTCTACGGCTGGATGCCCTTCCTAATGCCAACCACTCTGAGAGTGTAATGGGTGCTTTTATGTGCTACCTGCATGGGTGCCATTTGTGTGATACCAGGATCCGCCATGACTATGATTTCATTTGGCTTGATGGGTCTTCTACCCAAGCATGGCATATTGCTGAAGGTCATGGTTATTTGTCATTGCTTCTGTCAGGCCCAATGCTTGAAAGGTGCTTTTTATTTTTATGTGCTACCGGCATAGGTGCTAGTTATGTGACACCAGCATTGGCCACATTGCCTCACTTCATTGTTCACTCACCTTTCCTCGTCTTTTGTTTTCTATATATATATGTGTGTGTATATATATATATATATATGACAAGATCTTCTTTAGTTTCTTATTTCTTTATTGCCCACAAGGGGCTAAACATAGAGGGGACAAACAAGGACAGACAAAGGGATTAAGTCAATTACATCGACCCCAGTACGTAACTGGTACTTAATTTATTGACCCCGAAAGGATGAAAGGCAAAGTCGACCTCGGCGGAATTTGAACTCAGAATGTAATGGCAGACGAAATACTGCCAAGCATTTCACTCGGCATGCTAACATTTCTGCCAGCTCGCCACCTTTTAGTTTCTGTCTACCAAATCCACTCACAAGGCTTTGGTTGGCCCAAGGCTATAGTAGAAGACATTTGCCCAAGGTACCATGCAGTGGGACTGAACTCGGAACCATGTGGCAAACTACTTTTTAAAAATTAACTTGTATGTGTGTGTGTGTGTGTGTATGTGTGCGTGTGTGTGTGTGTATTAAAAAATATATATATAAATACACACTGGTGTCATGTAACTGGTACCCATGCCAGTAGCATGTGAAAAGCTCCTTTCAAGTATTGGGCTTCACAGAGGCAATGACTGAGACCTTTAGCATAATGTCATGCTTGAGAAGAAGACCCATCTAGCCAAGTAGAACTGCAGTTGTGGCAGATACTGGTGTCATGCAAATGGTATCCATGTTGGTGGCACGTAAAAGTATCCATTACTCTCTTGGAGTGGTTGGCGTTAGGAAGGGCATCCAGCAGTAGATACCATGCCAAATCAGAATGGAGTCTGGTGCAGCCTTCCAGCTTACCAGCCCTGGTCAAACCATCCAAACCATTCCAGCATAGACAACGGACGTTAAATGATGATGATGATATATATATATATGTATATATTGTCATTATCATTGTTTAATATCTGCTTTCCATGCTTGCATGGAAAGGACAGTTTGACAGGAACTGGCATGTCAGAAGAATGCACCTAACTCTCCTGTCTGTTTTGGCATGGTTTCTACGGTTAGATGTCCTTCCAAACACCCAACACTTTACAAAGTGTACAGGGTGCTTTTTACATGCCACCAGCAGCAGTGAGGTCACCAGGTAACTTGCAGGACAAGACTCCCTCCACGACATGGAGAAGTAATAGTGAAGGACAGAAGGGTGTCTTGTATTAGAGGAGAGATATGGCTTCCTTAGACGGGGTAAGATGGTGAAGATGTGAGAGAGAGGAGGCAGGGAACCATACGCCTAAGTTACAAGTTAGTGTATAAAGTAAAGTAAGCCAAGGATTGGAGAGGAAAGGTAGATGGGTGAGCTCACAAGACTTTGAAAGAAGAGTGAGAGCTAAATGGGGATGGGTGCAGGGTTAGGAAGGGCAGCCAACTGTAGAAACCATGCCAAAGCAGACAATTGGAGCCCGGGGCAGTTCTCTGGCTTGCCACCTCCAGTCAAACTGTCCAGCCCATGCCAGCATGGAAAACAGATGTCAAATGATGATAATGTTATTGATGTTGATGACATTGTATGCAGGTAAGTATGTGGATATGTGAAGGAGAGTGGAGGGGAGGAAGGAAGCAGTGGGGGGCAGGGGTGAGCAAGGGTGGGTTGTAGGAGAGGTAAGGGGTCATGGATATGGATTTTTCTTTGCTTAAAGTTTAGTGTTTCAATATATTTTCTTTCACCTGTCACTTTAACATGATTACATCATTTAATTTTATAGTCTTTACAATATTATTTCATTTCCTGTTTTGTTCAGGATTTAAGCTTTTATTTTCTTTCTTTTCTTCTTCCTATTTATATACACCTTTCTTTTCTTCTTCCTACCTATACACACTTTCTTTCTTTCTCGATTATTTTTTTTCTACTGTTTCCTATACTTTTTTCTTTTTTGCCTTTCTTCCCCCACACCTTTATGGAAATTTCCCAGCAACACTATATCCTGAACTTTCTCAATTGTGCCATTGGTTAATGAAGTTACCTAATAATCTAAATGTAATCATTGGGAAATACAATGAGTAAAGAAAGGCAAAAAAAAAAAAAAGTCATTTCAAGAAATGTATTATTACCTGTTTAATGCCTGAATGGAATGTTTTGTCAAATAGTGTACCAATCAACCTGATCTCAAATTTACCTCTCTGATTACAACCAGTATGCTGTGCTGCAACTGATGTGTAATAGAGGTGTTATTTACAGGTGACAGGAAAACTCAATTTCAAGAATAGTTTCTCTGGTGAGGTTTTCACACAGCTAAACACTTCCTTCTATCACTTATAGCACTAATAATAATAATAATAATAATAATAATGATAATAATAATAATAATAATAATAATAATAATAATAATAATAATAATAACAACAACAACAATAATAATCCTTTTTACTACAGGCACAAGGCCTGAAATTTGGGGAAGGGAGCCAGTTGATTATATCAACCCTAGTACTCAACTGGTACTTAATTTATCAACCCCAAAAGGATGAAAAGCAAAGTCGACCTCAGCAGAATTTGAACCCAGAACGTAGCAGCAGACAAAATACTGGTAAGCATTTCACCCGGTGTGCTAACGATTCTGCCAGGTTGCTGCCTTGATATAATAATAATAATAATAATAATAATAATAATAATAATAATAATAATTATAATAATAATAATCCTCTCTACTATAGGCACAAGGCCTGGATTTTGTTGGGAGGCAGATTGTCGATTACATCGACCGCAATGTTTCACAGGTACTTAATCTATTGACCTGCAAAGGATGAAATGCAAAGTCAATGCTGGCAGAATTTGAACTCAGAACATAGTGACGAGCGAAATACCACTAAGCATTTCATCCAGCATGATTCTATCATCACACCGTTTTGAGTGGTTGGCGTTAGGAAGGGCATCCAGCTGTAGAAACTCTGCCAAATTAGATTGGAGCCTGGTGTTGCCATCCGGTTTCACCAGTCCTCAGCCGAATCGTCCAACCCATGCTAGCATGGAAAGCGGACGTTAAATGATGATGATGATGATGATGATGATGATGATAATAATAATATTAATAATGATGATGATGATGATGATGATGATGATTTTTTCATTTTCCACCAGGGTGAAGGATGATGGGGGAAAATACAAAGACAGACATAAAGTTTTGTGGTTTATATATAATGAAATGATAAAAAGAAAATAATATATACTTTCATTCTTTTACTTATTTCAGTCATTTGACTGCAACCATGCTGGAGCACTGCCTTCAAGGGTTTTAGTTGAAGAAATCGACCCCAGGGCTTATTCTTTGTAAGGCTAGTACTTACTCTATTAGTCTGTTTTGCTGAGCCGCTAAGTTAAGAGGACAAACACAGACAGACAGACAGACACACACACACACACACACACACACACACACACACACACACACACACACACAGATATATTCATTAAATTAATAATTGTATACATACAGGGGTTGGACAAAATAATGGAAACACCTAGCATCATAGCATCATGATTTTGAAATATCTATAAAACTGTCAAAAACTTGTCTATTTTTATATTTTTTAATTTCTTATTAGTGTTGCTTAATATGTTTTGTTAAAATTGCTGTTTCTTTTGAGATATCATCAGAAGAAGGTAATTAAAATTCATTAGAATGACAGATCTATCAGACTTTCAAAGAGGTCAAATTGTTGGTGCCGTATGGTAGGTGTTAGCGTAACGAAAATAGCTGAAATGTTTGGTATTTCAAGAAGTACTGTCTCGAAAGTAATGACAGCCTTTGAGAAAGAGGGAAAAACCTCCTTGTTGAAACAAAACTCCGGAAGAAAACCAAAACTTTCAGATAGGGACCGTTGAACTCTTTATGCGAATTGTTAGAAAGGATCACAAAAGTACAGCTCCCAAAATTACTGCTCAGCTTAATGACCACCTGTAGAACCTAGTTTCCACAAACACTGTTTGCTGGGAGCTGCACAAAGCTGGATTTCACGGGAGGGTTGCAATCAGAAAACCACTACTTTCAAAAACAAACTTTGCAAAGTGTTTAGAGTGGAATAAAAACCTGCAGAATTGGTCTCTAGAGCAGTGGAAGAATGTTATTTTCTCGGATGTATCATCCTTTACTTTATTTCCGACCACCAGCCAAGTATATGTGTGGAGACAGCCAAAAGAAGCATTTGACCCAGATTGCCTTCTTCCAACAGTTAAACATAGAGGAGGACCTGTGATAATCTGAGTCGTCATATCTTGGAAATTCACTGGCCCAATGGTTTCCATTCATGGCAGAATTAATAGTCAAGACTATTTAAGCATTTTATCAGATCAAATTCATCCTATGGTTGTGGAACTGTTTCCGGAGGGAAAAGCAATCTTTCAGAATGATAAGGCACCAATTCACACAACTAAAGCTGTTACTGAATGGCACAAGGAACATTCTAGTGAAGTAGAACATCTTATCTGGCCATCACAGTCCCCAGATCTCAATATTATCGAACATTTATGGTGCATTTTAGAAAAACAAATAAGGAGTTGATATCCTCCACCATCATCACTACAAGAACTGGAGACTGTTTTAGCTGAAGAATGGACAAAAATTACTTTGGAAACAATTCAGATTTTGCACGAGTCCGTACCTTGTAGAATTCAAGCAGTAATTACTGCCAAAGGCAGTCCTACCCTATATTAAAATAAATTTGTTTGAAATTTTAAGGTGTTTCCATTATTTTGTCCAATCTCTGTATGTGCAAATATTTGTATGTAGAAATGCAAATCTGCTTTGTACGGTATGTATAATTATTTGTATTTATATTTCCCATGTATTGTGTTGTTGAATGAAAAAAACCTGTTTTTATTGGTTTTAATCCAGAAATTGCACCCAATCCACAATTGAAGTCTTTTCAATATTTTTTCACTAGCCCAATTTCAGCCATGTGTATATTTAGTCTGGAGTTTTTGGTAGTTTTTGAGTGCCTTGGCACTTCAAGCATGCTGGAGACATGTTGTTTTTGCCCTTGCTCCTTTAATATAAATATAATCATATATATATATAATTATTAATTTAATGTATAAATTATCTATAAATTTTTATAGCATGCTGACTACCTGATAAAAATCATTAACATGATTTTATCCTTATATTATATATATATATATCATTAACATGATTTTATCCTTATATATATAT
>NC_068986.1:39438812-39442943 GCF_001194135.2 Octopus bimaculoides
ATATATATATATATATATATATATATATATATATATATATACATACATACATATATGTGTGTGTGTGTGTGTTTATGTGTCTGTGTTTGTCCACTCACCATCGCTTGACAACCAATACTGGTGTGCTTACATCCCTGTAACTTAGCAGTTTGGCAAAAGACACCAATATAATAAGTACTAGGCTTACAAAGAATAAGTCCTGGGGTTAATTTGTTCGACTAGGGGTGATACTCCAGCATGGCCACAGTCAAATTATTGAAACAAATAAAAGAATAAAAAATGAAGGTACGTAAAGGAACCCCCAGTGTGATGGTAGTTGTGAACTCCTGAAAATTTGGTCAAAACATGAAATCCCATAATACAAAATTAATTTTTCCCTTTGATTTTCATGTTAAGAAGCGATAATGAGTTCCAACAGATTGTTTTGGGAAAAGAGCAACAACAACAACAAGTGAGCAACATGACCACTTATGCGTGAAAATAACGATTTCTTAAAACATACAGTGCAATATATACAGTAACTGCTAAACATTTTGTCTGACAGGCTTATGATTCTGCCAGTTGCATCATTATCATGATCACGATCATGATGATCGTTATCATCATCATCATCATCATCATCAGCAACATTTAACATCTGTTTTCCATGCTGGCATGGGTTGGCTGGCTTGACAGGAACTGGCTAAGCCAGAGGCCACACCAGGTTTCATAGTCTGTTTTGGATTGGTTTCTATGGCTGGGTGCCCTTCCAAATGCCAGTAGTCTGTCGGCACAAGGCTGGCAATTTTGAGGGAAAGGGTATTGTCGATTACACTGACCCCCCATCGGTAGTATATTTTACCAATCCTGAAAAGATGAAATGTAAAGCTGACCTTGGCAGGATTTTTAACTCAGAATGTAAAGAGCCCAGTATTTTTCAAGGGTTCTCACAATTCTGCCAGAGAGCCAACTTAATAATAATGTTTTTTACTATAGGCACAAGGCTTGAAATCTTGAAGGTTTGGATAAGTTGATTAAATTGATTCCAGTTTTGATCTGGCACTCATTTCATTGACCCTGAAAGGGTGAAGGGCAAAGTTGACCCTGACAAAATTTGAACTCAGAACACAAAGATAGAGGAAAAGCCAACTAACAATTCTGCCAACCCATCTCCTCGATAATGGTTTCTAATTTTGGCATAAGGTTAGCAATTTTAGGGGAAGAGTAAGTTGATTAAATGGACCCAAATTCTTAATTGATACTTAATCTCACTGACTTTGAAAGGGTGTAAAGCAAAGTCAATTGCAGCAAAATTTGAACTTGGGATATAATAATGAATGAAATACAATTGAGCATTTTGTCCTATGCACTAAGAACTCTGCCAGCTTGCCACATTAATAATGGTCTTGTAGCATAGCGAAGATAGCTGAATTACATCCCTTCGCTGGCAAACACCACCAGATGGCAAAGATAGCTGAATTATCTCCCTTTGATGAGATAGACCACCAGGTGGCATGACAGCGAAAACCTATATATTCCAGTGTTTTGGTGCCCTCTTCCTCTTTTGCCATTTTGGTGCACCAAGGAACACAATCTCTCTTCTGCCTAAAGGCCATGATCCACATGTGGTTACTGTCATTCTAACTATGTCTGCCTAAGCCGATTTCTTATCGTTGCCACAATGAGGCCTATTATGAATTTGCTACAGGAAGTGCCAGGCTTGAACCAAATATGTTTTCTACTGCATACACATTTCCGGTACTTTCACAATCTTCTCTCGTGACTAAGTAGTTCTTACTGGTCATTCAAAGAGACTCAAGACATGTGGATATTTGATTTCTTACATCATGTAAAAGCTGTGGTTGTACCATCCTTTCTAGTAAATTTTATTTATTATGGTAAAACAGTCTTCATCTTTTTCTACACACCCAACACTAAAATCTCTGATCCTGGCATAAGGTTAGCTATTTCAGAGGTGCAGTTCTCAACTAGCACTTATTTTATTGACCCTGAAACACTGAAAAGCAAAGTCGACCATGGCAGGATTTGAACTCAGAACATAAAGACAGATGAAATACCACTAAGCATTTTGTCCAGTAGGCTAATGATTCTGCCAGCTCACTGCCTTAATAATAGCAATAATTCTTTCTAACTTTTGGCACAATGCTAGCAATTTTGAGGGGAGGGGATGGGCAACTACATTGACCTAGTGCTCAACTGCTACTTATTTTATCGACCCATAAAGGATGAAAGGCAAAGTCAACTTTAATGGAATTTGACCTCAGAACATAATTAGTTGAAAGAAATGCCACTAAACATTTTATCTGGGATACTAATAATGATAATAATGGTTTCAAATTTTGGCATGGGGCCAACAAAATTCGAGACAGGGGTTAGTCAACTGCGTTGACCCCAATGCTCAGCTGGTACTTATTTTTATCAAAGCTGGAAAGATGAAAGGCAAAGTTGACTTCAGTGGGATTTGATCTCAGAACAGTAAAGGGGTCAGAAGAAATAGCACATGGCATTTTGCCGGATGCTCTACTGATTCTTCTCCATAAATTCATCCTCAAAGATAAGCCAGTCTTTTCCACTACTAACACCACCACTGCTCACAAACCCCCCCTCTCTCTCTCTACCACCTCTAGAGCTATTTATAGTAACAGCTGTACTTGTAGAAACTACTGCTGCTACTTTTGCTGCTACTGCTATTGCTGATGCTACCACCATCACCACCACCAATACCACTGCTGCTGCCGCCCCCACCGCCCACTACTACTACTACTACTACTACTACTACTACTACTACTACTACTACTACTACTACCATGCACGTCATCAAAAATAACTGCAACTACAGGCACTGCTATTAACCCCACCTCCACTTCAAGTATCTTTTCCTCACTATCACCATCGTCATCTCTTTCATCATTGCTAACCCCACTACTAATATCACATCTGCTGGGCTGCTGAGTGATGCTGCTGTTGCTATCACAGTCACAGTACCATTACCATTGTAATCACCTCCTCTGTCGTCACTATAACCACTGTACTCATCATTATTATCATCGTTATCATCACCACCACCACCACCATCATCGTCATCATCATTATCCCTACCACCATCATCACCACCACCACCACTATCGTCATCATCATCATCATCATCTTCATCCTCATTCTCATCATCATCACCATCACCACCACCACCGCCACTGCCACCACCACTGCCGCTGCCGCCTGGTCTCACCTTCACTCTCATTACCGTCACCACCACCACCAACATCATCAACTACAACAACAACAACAGCACCTCTGTAACCCCATCACCGCTGCCACTACTATAACCCTCACTACCTCATGGTCACTCCATACCACCACTATCGTCTCAGTATTGTGCCCCATCTATAGCCATCGCTATCACAATGTCACCTCCACTGGAACCATAGTAACCATCACCGCCTCAGTATCAACCCCCACCTGCTCACTATCACTGCCATAACTATAACCGTCCATCTCCTTCCGGATCATCCCCCACCTACTCAATCTCACTACTGCTACGACCATCACTAACCACTGTACCATTTTGTCACCACTACGTCAACCACCACCACCACCACCATCGCCACCACCATCACCACCCTCACAGTCACCACCGTCAGTGACACCACCACCATCATCATCACCACCACCATCCCCCATCACTACCACCACCTCCACCACTACTATTGGCAAAATCCTTATTGCTCTCAGTATCACATTCAACCATCAGTATAACCATCACAATTCATAGAATCACCCCAGTCAACAGTAAAGTAGTAAGTAAAACCAATGAGTAAGTCTCTATACAGTTGTTTGACTTGTTAAAATCAAAAGCCAAATCTCCCTCAACTAAGACCGTCTACAATATTTAAAAAACAAAACAAATATATAAGCATATTAGGTACAGGTATGACTCTGTGGTAAGAAATTTGCTTCCCAACCAAACAGTTTTAGGTTCAGTGTTACTCTATGGTACCTGGGCAAGTGTTTCTACAATAGCCCCAGGTTGACAAATGCCTTGTGAGTGGATATAAACTGAAAGTGGACAGAAACTGAAAGAAGCCTGTCATATATGTATGTGAGTGTGTGTGTATATATATATGTATATAT
>NC_068986.1:39445022-39455173 GCF_001194135.2 Octopus bimaculoides
AATTTCATCGTCTTTTGAATTATGAACATATTTACATCATAAGGGTTTTTTCGTTGTAAGGCTTACTTTTTTAGTTGATTTTCAGCTAGCAAGACTTATCGTAGATGGCATAATGAGTCACACCCGGACAAGGTCGGGTTATACTGCTAGTATATATATATATATATATATATATATATATAAAATGACTGGTGTAGCAGTACCATAGTCAACTGCTACAAAGGTAAAGGTGATGCTTTAGACACAAACAATTACAGAGGTATCAAGTTGTTGGACCAGGTAATGAAGGTCACCGAGAGGGTCATAGCCAAACTAATTAGGGAGAAAGTCAGTTTAAATGAGATGCAGTTTGGGTTCATTTCAGGGAAAAGCACTGCTAATGCTATATTTCTGGTAAGACAGCTGCAGGAGAAATACCTAACCAAAGATAAACCTCTGTAGCTAGCTTTCGTTGACATGGAGAAAGCCTTTGACAGGGTCTTCTACAATAGCCTTAAACTGACCAAAACCTTGTGAGTGAATTTGGTAGACAGAAACTGAAAGAAGCCCATTGTATATATATATATATATATATATATATATATATATATATGTGTGTGTGTGTGTGTGTGTGTGTGTGTGTGTGTGTGTGTGTGTGTGTGTGTGTGTGTGTGTGTGTGTGTGTGTGTGTATACAAGGTCAAATCAATAAGTATCTGGACTGTTACCATAGTAACAGCACTAAAGCCCGCAGAGTGAAGTTGTTTGGCAAAGATTAACTTTGAACTCTGCTGTGCATGCACACTAAGTTTTAAGAAAGGTGTGTAGCATGTGATTGTTGCATTGACCATGACAGAGAAAGTTGTCATGGCGATACCTGCTCAGAGGCCTAGACAAAGTTGTAGAATGTGTATGGAGAGGAGTGTATGATCCGCACATACGTGTATGAGTAATTCAGATGTTTCCAAGATAGCTGAAAAAATGTCGATATTGACAAATGTTCTGGGAGACCTACAACCAGCAGAACTGAGAACTGATACTGTATTTCTGGCAAGACAGCTGCAATAAAAGTACCTAGCCAAAGATAAACCTCTGTACTTAGCTTTCGTTGACATGGAGAAAGCCTTTGAGAGGGTCCCTCTATCCCTTATCTGGTGGTCATTGCGGAAACTAGGGATAGATGAGTGGTTAGTGCGAGCTGTACAAACCATGTACAGGGATGTTTTCAGGAAGGTGAGGGTCGGCAACAAGTATAGTGAAGAATTCTGGTTAGAGGTTGGGGTCCACCAAGGATCAGTCCTCAGCCCCATCTTATTGATCATAGTTCTCCAGACAATAACAGAGGAATTCAAGACAGGATGCCCCTGGGAGCTCCTCTATGCTAATGACCTTACTCTAATAGCTGAGTCACTATCAGAACTAGAGGAGAAGTTTCAGGTATGGAAGCAAGGTCTAAAATCGAAGGGCCTTACAGTCAATCTAGTAAAAACCAAAGTCTTAGTAAGTAAGAAGGCAGACTGATCACAAATCCTTTCAGGTAGATGGCTCTGCTCGATCTGTAGAAAAGGTGTAGGTAGAAACTCCATAAGATGTACCCGGTGTAAGCTATGGACACATAAGAATTAGGTGCAGCAATATCAAAAGAACGCTAACTGGTAAGATAGTTTTTGTATGTGGTAAATGCACAAGGGCAATAAACACTGAAAATGTGCAGAAAACAGCCTTTGTCACATGCCAGGGGGAAAAAAAAAAAGATGTAGTTGATAGCTTCCGTTACCTAGGTAAGAAAGTCAGTAGTGGGGTTGGGTGCTCTGTGAGTGTAGCTGCTAGAATAAGAATAGCCTGGGCAAAGTTCAGAGAGCTCTTACCTCTGCTGGTGACAAGGGGCCTCTGGCTTAGAGTGAAAGGTAGACTGTATGATGCATGTGTACGAACAGCCATGCTACACGGCAGTGAAACATGGGTTGTAACTGCTGTGGACATATGTAAGCTTGCAAGAAATGAAGCTAGTATGTTCCGCTGGATGTGTAATGTCAGTGTGCATACTAGACAGAGTGTAAGTGCCCTGAGAGAAAAGTTGGAGATAAGAAGCATCAGATGTGGTGTGCAAGAGAGACGACTGCGCTGGTATGGTCATGTGTTGTGTATGGATGAAGACAGCTGTGTGAAAAACTGTCACACCCTAATAGTGGAGGGAATGTGTGGAAGAGGTAGACCCTGGGAGACCTGTGATGAGGTGGGGAAACATGACCTTGAAACGTTGGGCCTCACAGAGGCAATGACAAGTGACCGAGACCTTTGGAGACATGCTGTGCTTGAGAAGACCTGTTGAGTCAAGTGAAATCATTGTCATGGCTGATGCCAATACCCCCTGAGTGGCACTCATGCCAGTGGCATGTAAAAGGCACCATTCGAGCATAGTCAATGCCAGTCCCACCATACTGGCTCCCATGCCGGTGGCATGTAAAATGCATCATATGAATGTGGTTGATGCCAGTGCCACCTGACTGGTCCTGTGCTGATGGTATGTAAAAAACACCATTCAAGCATGGTTGTTGCCAGTGCTGCCTGACTGGCTCCCTTGCTGGTGACATGTAAAAAGCACCATTTGAGCGTGGTCGATACCAGTACCACCTGACTGGCCCTCATACTGGTGGCATGTAAAAAGCATCCACTACACCCTCGGAGTGGTTGGCATTAGGAAGGGCATCCAACTGTAGAAACCTTACCAGATCAGATTGGAGTCTGGTGCAGCCATCTGCCTTGCCAGTCCTCAATCAAACCATCCAATCCATGCCAGCATGGAAAGCGGCCATTAAACGATGATGATGATGATGATGATATTTATATATATATATATGCATATATATATATATATATATATATATATATATATATATATATATATATATATATATATATATTACCACTTCCTGTTCATAAGTTTCATTATTGACATGGTTTCTAGAGGTGAATGCGTAACACCAACCTAGAGGGAGAATAGGACATAGGGTGGTAGCTTTAAGCAAAGTATTAAGAGGTTAAAGCATGAAGCAGGGAGCAGGAAAAGTTTACTTTTGTAGTGGAAATTTATGACTACATTGTGTTTAATGTGGGTGGATGAATGAGGTTGGGGTGGAGACCAAAGAGAGTTATATGGTTGTGATGAAGTGTCTGAAATACCTGTATTGTATCATGTCTGAGAGATGTATAAAAGAGAGTCTGGATTCAGAAAAAGCAGTGTATAAGGTAGGTAGGTAAGAGGTAAGATTGTAAGAGTGTGAGAGGAGGGTGTGAGAGGAGAGTGAGAGATGGATATATATATATATATATATATATACATATATATATATATGTATATATATATATATATACTTTATTTAAAAGCAGCAGAAATATAACAAAAGACTGTTACTCGGAGTTTCACATTCCCGTTCATTGGACGGACAGTTTTGTTTGAAAAATCTGTCTGATGAACGGGAACGTGAAACTCCGAGTAACAATCTTTTGTTATATTTCTGCTG
The DNA here is from genome assembly GCF_001194135.2 of Octopus bimaculoides. NCBI lineage: Eukaryota > Metazoa > Mollusca > Cephalopoda > Octopoda > Octopodidae > Octopus > Octopus bimaculoides. Next base: position 39,448,525 of record NC_068986.1, read on the forward strand.
CTTTTAAATGAAGCATATTACTCCTCTACCTCTGGTATTTGAGTACTCTTTTTTTCCACCTTGTTGCACATTTTATGTGCTTACTCCGGTATATATATTTATATATATATGTATATATATGAGGTAAATATGAGTGGGAGATGATAGGAATGGGGTATGGATACTAACTGGGAGTAGCAGAATGGAGGAATGGTGACCAGCAGTACAGAGATGATATAGAACATGGTAACAGATTTTGGTTTCATTACTTACAGCAGCAGAAAAATATATTAGATGGGAGAGTGATGGAGGGATGGTGATAATGTGATGAGGAATGGAGTTAAAGTTTGCAAGTGGATTGAGAATGAGAGAAGGAGTGTGTCAATGTTAAGAATGAAGAATATACGTCCATTGCCTTAAGAGGGGGACTCATGTGCTTGGGAGGGGGAACTGGATGTTTTATGAGAAGAACAAGTAGGAATTGTAGACTTGTCAGAGACTCAGTTATTTGTATAGTGCACATACACATTATGGCTTGTGACCTCAGTCACGATGTGTTGGTGTGACAGGGTGGGTTTTCTCAAGCAGTGCATATCGCTCGTCATTTTTGTCATCTCTCCCAAAGAGTTTCAGCATCCTGTCATGGAATACTTTCTGAGAAGTTCTCATGATGCTATTGGCTTTATGCATGCAGATTTGATCCCTGCCAGGCTATCAGCTTTTGTTGGTAAGTAGATGCTGTCAAAGAGATATGATAGGACATTCAAAGACCGTTTGCATATATGCATGCATGCATGCATGCATTATGTATGAACAGATGGATGGATTTATGTATGCATGCATGCATGCATGCATGTATGTATGTATGTATGCATAGTTGCATGTATGTATGTACATATGAATGAATGACTGAATGAATGAATGATTGTATACATGTATGTATGTATAAATGAATGAACGTATGTATGTATGTATGTATGTATGTATGTACATGTATGTAATATTTCTCACACCTGAAGGAGAGTATTGTATCAATTTCTAAATATAACAACAAAAGTGGAAAAATCCTCTTCCCCCTCATCCTCCTCTTTCTCTTTTCTTTCCCTGTTCTCGTTTGTAACCCCTCTTCTGCCAATAATACTTTCAATCTGCAAATAATCTCATAGTCATTCATTCATGTTGATGATGAAGTTATAAAAATTTGCTATAAATCTTCAAAGTGACATTGATAAAGTTAATCTATAGCTGATAAATAGATAGATAGAGAGAGAGAGAGAGAGAGAGAGAGAGAGAGAGAGAGAGGGAGAGAGAGAGAGAGAGAAAGAGAGAGAGAGAGGAGAGCTGGATCAGTAGATAGGTAAGCAGATGGATAGATAGATAGACAGACAGACAGATAGGTAGATAGATAGATAGATAGATAGATAGATAGATAGAGAGATAGATAGATGGATGGATGGATGGATGGATGGATGGATGGACATACAGCAAGGTAGACAGATAGAAGTGACCGATAAAGACTAATAAGCAGCTGGGTAAATAGGTAAGCAGGCAGGCAGGCAGAGTTAATATTATACAATATACCATCCCATCACTAGCAGAAATATATGTGTGTGTGTGTGTGTGTGTGTGTATTTCAAATTTACAGAGAACAAAAAACGAAGACAGGTGTAGGAACAACAAGCAAGTGTATTAGTTTAATGCTCGGGAAAAATGGAAAAGTCTTTCATGTTTTGAGTATACGCTCTTTGACAGGAGGGATTAAGAGGGAAAAATGGAGAGACAATGAAAAAAACAGAGAGAGAAAAACTGTGAAGAGTTCAATGATCCAACATGACAAGATGACAGGAAAAAAAAAAGGTTGAAGGAAAGGGAGATAATAATAGTGGTAATGGTGACCCCAACGAACTAAGGTGCACAAGCAGGTGTGTGTATATGTGAGAATGGTGTGTGTGAGTGTGTATGTGTGAATGGGGATGAGTGAGTCTAACATGTATGTGTGTGTGTGTGTTATGTGTAACAGTTGCTGTGTGCTGTGTGCACATGTGTATGTGTGAGTGTGTCTGTGACCAAATAGTGTGTATGTGTATAGTGTATGTTTGTCTATGTGTATTGAGTGTGTGTGTGTATATATTGTCTGTGTTCAGGTATTATGTGTTTGTGTGGGTATTGGAGTGTGCATGGTGTGTGTACTGAGTTAAACAGTGTGTGTAGCTGCTCGTTTAGTGCAATGATGGCAACTTGACTCCCTTAAGATTCGTAGCCATAATGAATGGTGTTCTTTTCAGAGTAGAACTGGGAGTTAAAAACTGAAGAAAATAATACTGAATTTTCTACAGGATATCAGATTATCTATCTTAACTCTTTTGTTGCTGTATTTATTTTGAGATGCTCTGTGCTTCTTTCAATTATTTTAAATATAACAAAGAATTTAGTAAAATAACTTAGCTATCATTAAGCTAGTGTTAGGAACATAAATTATGACTAAGGTTTGGTGGAGTATTTTAATTTAAAATTTATGAAAACAAGACATTTGTATTACAGAGCCAGAGGCAGTTTCAGCCAGGTTGGTAAGGAAAGGCTTAAGTTATGCTGATGATATGGTTGTTACTGACTATGACATTACAAGATTTCAGGATTTATTTATTCTCATAGCTGCAAATTCATGAGAAGTGAGTTTCTAAATAAATATTAACAAAATTGAATGCCTGACTTCAGATAAAACGCTGTCAAACATAAGTATAACAATTTATGACAAACCTATAAAGCAAGCAGTGGAATTTGTCTATTTAAGGCACAAACTATAAACTTTAGATAAAAGTAAGGCTGTTTTCAAACACAGATTAGCATTGGTATATTTTACTTTTTACTCAATTCAGACATCAGTCTGTGGCCATGCTGGACACTGCTTTGAAGGGTTTTTGTCAAACAAATCAACCTCAATTGTTATTTTTTTTAGTCTGGTACTTATTCTGTCAGTCCCTTTTGCTGAACTATTAAGTTATGTGGATATAAACAAATTAATACCAGTTGTCAAACTTTGATAGTAGTGAGAGAGACAAACACAAAGACATACACACATATACATATGTATACATATACATTTGTATGAATATGACACGCTTCCACACAGTTTCTATCTTTTAAATTCACCTCACAGGGCATTGGTCAGTCCTGGGTTACATTAGAAACACTTGCCCAAAGTGCTGTGCAGTAGAACTGAACCCAAAACCACTTGGTTACAAAGTGAGCTTCTTAACGACGCAGTCATGCTTGCACCTATAAAATATATTGTGAACATGAGCGTGCAACCCTCAGTTTAATGTTCCAGATTAAGAATAGGCTGCAAATTTTCAGTTATTGTACAATGGCCATGCTGGAGCACTGCCTTGAAGGATTTATTTAGTCAAACAAACTGACACCAGTACTTTTATTTTAAAACTTGGTACTTATTCTTTATCTGTCTCTTTTGCCAAACTGCTAAGTTATGGAGATGTAGGCAAGCTAACATCTGTTGTCAAACAATAGTTGAAGACAAACACAATCACAAAGACCATACATACATACGTACATACATACATACATACATACATACATACATACATATATACATACATACATACATGTGAACCTGCAACCCTCAGATTAAAATTCATGCTCTACTGATTGAGCTATGCAGGTGCAAAACACCTTTTGAAAGGAAATTGAGTATTCATTTAAGCTGAAGTTAAAATATCTAACATTTATATTATCCCTGTAAATATGTATGGATTAGATTGTTACCTGCTCTTTGTAAACAACTCCAAAACCTGAAACATTTCAAAATCACAGGATGAGATTTATGTCTAAACTGACAAAGTTAAACTACTAAATCTATGAGAAATGCCACAACTACAACCAATTTTTAGTAAACTATTTGGCCACATCAATCATTTAAACTTACAATATTTCTGAAATCTGTCAGGTGGGTACAGTGTCTGGAAAGAGAAAGTGGTAGATTTCTAACAGCAAATGGGAGAGACCAGATTAAAAAATGGCCTCAGTGTCTATCATGGGTAGAAATCAATGCAATGACAATGAATAGAAATAACTGGAGGAAATATGTTCCTGACATTTTGAATTCTGCTACAAGCAGAAATAATGATTAAATAATATAATGTACACAAATTGAACATACTGAAAAATATCTCGCTGGCAGTTGACAGATGATAAAGTTGGTTTCTATTCACCAGAGAGATTTTTTTAAAAGGGTGGCTATACAGTTGAGAAGTTTGCTTCCCAACCACATGGTTCCAGGTTCAGTCCCACTGCATGGCTCTCTGAACAAATCTCTTCTATTATAGTCTCGGGCCAATAAAAGCCTTGTGAGTGAATTTGGCTGATAGAAACTGAAAGAAGACTATTGTATGTGTGTGTATGTGTGTGTGAATTTGTGTGTGTGTGTGAGTGTGTGTATGTTTGTGTATTTTTTGTCTTGATATTGTGTGAGTGATGTAAATGAATGTTGTTTGTTTCCAAAATTCTGCAAAAATATGCTTGGTCTTGGAGAAACATTATCTTATTGGAAACAGATAAGAGTTGGCAACAGGAAGAGCATCTGGCACCAATGAACTAGAAGGTTTGTAACCAAGGCCAATTTAGTTAATGGTATAAAAACTGGTGCAATATCTGTATGAGAAATATATTTAGTTGGTCAGTAAATGTTAGTCACATATGGTCAAATTGATTAAATGTCAGATTATGAACTGAGGATTTCATAAACCATCACCAGCACAACACAATGTACCTGTCCAAATTAAAGTGTGTGTGTGTGTGTGTGTCTGCGTGTGTGTGTGTGTGTGCGTGTATGTGTGTATGTGCACACTCGGACGCACATGTGTGTATATGTATGCATGTATGCATCTATGTATGTCATTATTCAGTTTTATTTCAAGATTTCTTGCCAATAGAGAAAAAGCCAGTTTCTAACCTAGATCCAAGGTTCCTTCATTGGAATTTCAACAACATCAATAAGTTATTTTTGCATGTATGTATATGTGCAAATTTGTATATTTTGTTTTATGTATGTTGTTTCATGCATATACTTACATATCTGGACGTGCTCATATACGAGGTCTGATCAATAATTATCTGGACTGTTGCTATAGTAACGAAGCTAAAGCATGCAGAGTAAAGCTGCTTGGCAGAGATTGTCCTTGAACACTACTGTGCATGCATACTAAGTTTTAATGTTCTATCTCACTTCCAATGTTTACAGCAGTGCTTGGAAGGAAGGTATGTAGTATGTGATCATCACATTGACCATGACAGAAAGTTGTCATGGCGATACCTACTCAGAGGCCTATGGAAAGTTGTAGAAAGTGTATGGAGAGAAGTGTATGAGCTGCACACAGGTGTATGAGTGGTTCAGATATTTCTAAGATGGCCAAAAAAATGTCAATATTGACAAACGTTTTGGGAGACCCACAACCAGCAGAAATGAGAAAAACAGTGCAGATGTGCATGCAGCTGTGAGGGGAAATCGCTGAATCACCATCAGTGGGTTATCAGAGGATGTGCAGATTAGTTACCATTCAGTTCAGTCCAGTATCCATGAAGATTTGGGTATGAGACATGTATCTGCCAAGTTTGTGCCAAAACTGCTTTTAGCTGACCAAAAAGACACTTGGATTTCAGTTACACAAGATCTTGATTGTGTTGAGAACGAAGAAAACTTTTTGAAAACACTGCCTAGGTCTCTGAGCAGGTATCAGCAAGCTTTTGGCAAAATTTAATGCAGATTCTCTGCTCAACTTTCTTTGTCATGGTCAATGCAACAATCACAGGCTACACACCTTCCTTCCAAGCATTGCTGTAAACAGCAGAAGTGAGCTAGAATGTTAAAACTTAATGTGCATGCTTAGCAGAGCTCAAGGTCAATGTATGTCAAGTGACTTTACACTGCATGCTTTAGCTTCGTTGCTATGATAAGAGTCCGGATACTTATTGATCAGGCCATGTATATTAAAGTGCTAAACTTTTGGAAAGTTTTACAGATTTTTTTGCAGTTCCAGTGATGGCTTGGATCTGTAGTCTTTGAATCAGGTTTCTCCTTTCTGGTTTCAAGAAACTTAATTTCTCAAGATTGGTATTTAGGCAGTGTGTTACATATCTCAGTGCCCCAATAATTACAGGTATAAACCTGAACTTGCAATCTGGATAGAGTAACTACAGATATCTCAATAGTTCAGCATATGTATTCTTCTTTTCACTGAACGTCAGTTTTATGTTAAAAACTACTGGGCAGCTGATTTCCACAACTATACACAGTTTTCCTTCTCTATCCCAAATCATTAGACCAGGTATGTATGTATGTTATCAATCAGTTTCATTTCTGTATTTCTTGTCCATAGAGAAAGAGCCGGACTCTAACATAGATTCAAGGCTCCTTCATTGGAACTTTTATCAACATCATCTAGATATTTGTGCATATGTGTGTGTGTGCAGTATTTGGTGTTAGTGTATGCGCAGATTTGTATGTTTGTTTTATGGATGCGTTTTTATGTCTAGATGCATGCATATGCATTTATGTGCTAAATTTTTGGAAAGTTTTACATATCTTTACAGTTCCATTGATGGCTTGAATCTGTAGTCTTCTAATCAGCCTTTTTCTTTCAGGTTTTGAGAACTCTAA
>NC_068986.1:39455693-39461523 GCF_001194135.2 Octopus bimaculoides
ATGACATTTTTGGACAGCTGCTAATGATGTGGGTGATATCTTCGATACTGATTCCACAGAGTCTGCATCGATTATTACATTGTGGTGCTTTGCCCGCCTCTCTGTCCCGTTTGTTTATTAGGAATTTGGTTGCTATTTCTTGTTCTATGTATGTATGTATGTATGTATGTATGTATGTATGTATGTATGCATGCATGTATGTATGTATGTATGTATGTATGTATGTATGTATACATGCATGCATGATTTTTCTTTGAAGATAGATAGATAGATAGATAGATAGATAGATAGATACGTACATACATACATACATACATACATACATACATACATACACATATGTGTATATGTATAATCTATGGGCATGTATCTTTCTGAACTATTGCTTGACAACTGGTGTTAGTTTTCCTACATCTCCATAACTTAGCAGTTTGGCAAAAGAGACAGATAAAGAATAAGTACCAAGCTTTAAAATAAAAGTACTGGTGTCAATTTGTTTGACTAAGTAAACCCTTCAAGGCAGTGCTCCAGCATGACCACAGTGCAATGACTGAAACTAGTAAAGGATAAAAGATTTAAAAAAATTTTCAGCCTATTTTTAATTTGGAACATCAGAATTTTAAAGCTGCTTGTAATGTGTAAATTAAGACTTAAAACAGTCATATTTTGCTCACATTACCAGCTAATTCAAAACTAATAGGGATCGAGTATTTCTAATATCAAAACATGCAAAATTAACAAATTAACTAATTAACTATTGTATTTAACCTAGGTTAGTCAAATAGCATAACAGAGGCATATGCTAATTTTTTTATGTTGCTACTGAGAATTGTTTTTAAAACAAATAAAATTTATATAAAAAACATTTAAAAAACTTTAATGGAAACATAATACTTGTACATGTAATCAATTAAATAGAGTAAATTTGCATATTTTGTCCATTATATTAATTAAATGAGATGTTGTCTTATATTTTTTATCAGTTTTTATGTATATTTTTTTATCTGCACCTTATTTATGATAATATTTAATTAGATTTTGTACTTTCATTTTTCTGCTCTAGGACAATGATTACTCCTGTTGTTTAGCAATCAGTCAGTTCTGACTGAGCAATCCTACAATCAAAGTCATTCCAGTTGTGACCATCCCATCTTTTGTTTTCAGGCATAATATACCTAGTACTACATTATACAATGTATACTCTTTTTAAGATGTTAGGTCTACTAAATCCACTTAGATTTGGCTACTATTTCTAGCAAGTCAAATGACCATGTTGAAGACCCCTTCATTGGCTCACTATGGATTACAAGTTTGAGCATGCTGCAAAGGCTAAGATCAATATTATTTCATTGGGTTTCTGGACAAGAAACTCTTTCCTACACAACTCCCAACCCTTTATTAATCAAAAATAGGGACCAAATAATCTACAAATATTAATCAGGATGCTTCCTGGATAAATATTTTATCAACTATTAGTTCATATCTTTTATGATGATATATCATGTGACTGATTCTATTCATTTCACCAATGCATGGCATAAGTACACACCTATCCAGATTTTGTTATGAAGTCTTTGCTACTTGATATGGGTTTTTCTATCTTTAATATGAACAATCAAAGGCAGGGATCAGGCAGAATTGTTAGGCATGGCTATTTAGGTTTAGGCATGGTTATATAGGTGCAGATGTGTCTGTGTGGTAAGAAGTTTGCTTCCCAACCACATGGTCCTGGGTTCAGTCCCACTGTGTAGCACCTTGGACAAGTGTCTTCTATTAAAGCCTTAGGCCGACCAAAGCCTTGTGAGTGGATTTAGTAGACCAAAATTGAAAGAAGCCTGTCATAATATATACACTAAACCACAAAAGAAACACAAAACGTGTGTGACTGTGAAATATGTTTTAATTACATTATGTCAAAGATAAATTTTAATAAATCTGATAAAGTCAATTTCTTGGATGCACTTTGACCACAGTCTATGAGTCGTCATGTGTTCTGATAGTAGGTAGATCCAGCACATCGAAATTGTAGGGCATGACATGTTCAATACTGTGTATGTCCTCTTTGAGTGTTCAAAATGGCCATACACCATCAGTACATGGAGTGCATGAGGTGGTTCACAAAAGCCATTGGCACCTGTGCCCACACCCTGAGAACAGCTGCCTCCAGTTCTACATGAGTTGTCCACCTGTTTCAGCTGTCTCTGGATTTCATCCCACAGGTGTTCAGTTGGGTTTAAATCTAGGCTGAGAGCCGGCCACAGCATGGTTCTAATGTGCTGACACAGGAAGTTGATGGTGACCCTGGCCATGTGGGCAGGAACATTGTCCTGCTAGATCATGTGGCTATGGTGATGCACGAAGAAGGGTATGATGTGAGGTCTTAAGATCTGGTCAACGTAGCGCTGCGCTGTGATACCATTTCCTCTGCCTGCTCCAACATTTTGGAACACATGGGCCCAATTCTCTCATTCAGGCCTATAATACCCAAACCATGATGCTTTGGCCACCTCATGCATCTCTCTTCATGACATATGTGTCTCTGTAGCATTCACTTCTCCTATGTCATACCCTCACTCTGCCATCTGAGGTGGAAATACAGTATTGGCTCTTGTCAGAGAAGACTCTCGACCGCCATTGTTGATGCTGCTAATGTCAGTGCTGTGTAGCCCACTGTGGTTATGCCTGCAGGTGGTGAGAACAGGCCCTCAAGCAGGACAATGACAACACAGGTTGCTGGCGGCCAGTTGATGTCATACCGTGTTGTTGCTGATGGGTTGCTGTCCAGTGCCAATGGTTTTGTGAGCTGTAACACTGACCGGTCTGAAGCGATCATGGCAGTGTTGCAGGTGGATGAAGTGGTCCTGCTTGGGTGTGGTCACCTGGGGGCTCTCTCTGTAGGCACGGTCTGCAGTACTGTTGGTGCTGTTGTATCACTGTTGCAAGCAATAGATGGTATTGACATGGACACTTTTCTTATGTAACATAATTAATTCTAGACGTTTTTTTTCTCAAGTTGATACTTACTGATTTTTTTGTTAAGTTGATATATCGATTAGACAACTTTCATAAAGTTACTTCTGTAAAAATGCTTCAATATTTGTAGACAAAGTTTTGATATAAAGGTGAATATTTGATAATATTCAACAAATATTATTTATATTTACATTAAAAATGGTGATGCAGATCCCCAGATTATAGTGTGACCTATCTGTAAGTCAACTGCAAATACCTATTTTGACATATACAGTAATTCCAGAAAATAAATGGCGGATCTATTTTAAAACGGGGGCCACATTTTTCATTAATGTTTTTCGTAGTGTTTTTGGTACGGAAAGACTTTCAAACTTCGTATACTTATCTATTTTGTGTTATAGAACAGAAAAATATTTTTGTATTCGAATTTATTTCATGTAAAAAAATTGTCTTATTTCGATAATTTCAACCAATCACTGACAAGTATTCAGTTGTTTATATTTACTCCTTTGGCTGATTAAGCGGTGTAAAGCGTATTTAATCTCCATACCTTCGTTTTATTTGCTTTTTTCATTTTAAATTTGCTTTAACTCTAACCCTAACCATAACCCTAGGGTTAGGGTTAGGGTTAGGGTTAGGGTTAATTGTTTCAGAATCGTTTGTTTATGTAGTTGGCACTTAATGTATATCGGCTGAATGGACGTCAGTGATTGGTTGAAATTACAGAAATACGACAACTTTAACATGGAATAACTTATGAATTTCTTTTTTTTTAAGAAGACTAAGAGAAAAAGATGTTTTATATGACACATTCTACCAGAGTTCCAAGTTTCAAAGTGTTTCGTTAATGAAAAATGTGGCCCCCGTTTTAAAAAAGATCCTAAATGGCAAACATATTTTCAACTAGAGTATGTAGTTCTTAACCTCAGAGAAACATGCCCTGGGGGTGGGTGCATTGTGAGCTCACAAGGAGTGATGTGCATGTAGGGAAGTTGTGATTTTTCTTAGAAATATAATAATTAAACTAGGTACAATAGTTATATCTTAAACACATTTTCAAAAAATAATCTTTATTACAGCATTTCCCAACCTATTTTCCCCTAGGCCCTGCTATAACTTTCCAGAAAAATATATGCCCACCGATGGATGGTAAAAAAGTATAGGTGTAGTATCTTGCTGTGAAAAAAAAGATTTTCACAATTCCATGTCCCACTTAAAAAAAATAAAATGGGATCCCACATCTTACCACAATTTTCCCACTCCCCACCAGTGGGGCATATGCTCTGCATTAAGAATCACTGCTTTAGTGGGATTAGAACATGAGTAGGAAGTTGTGTTGTTAGTGATGATGATCATTCTTGTTGGTTTTGACATATGAGTGTTTGAAGGAGAAGACTTAAAGTTAAAGAGAGTAATAGAAAGAAAGAAAGAAAGAAAGAAAGAAAGATATAACAATAAATATTGCCATCTTTAGAATGAAATACTTGGTTACTATTTCGTTCCTCACATCTGGTTGAGAAAGGGTCTGGCATTGTAGTACTGTTGTATCTAGACAGTGAATTTCATTACAAATATGTAAAAGAGGAAACTTCAGGCCCTGTTTGTCAAAATATTGAGCCTGATATTTTTTAATTAGCAAAATCTCATCAAGCAGAAAAGCAGCCATTAATTACTTTTCAATAATAAAATATTGTTTTTGGAATATAATGATTTATTTTTTTATCTTATCTTTTACTTGTTTCAGTCATTGGGCTGTAATCATACCAGGGTACAGTATTGAAGAGTTTTAGTTGAACAAATCTTATGTTGAAGTACTTATTTTAAAGTCTGGTATTTATTCTATCAGTTTCTATGTCAAACAGTTATGTTACAGGGAATTGTAACATAACTATTATGACTGTGAATTTGCATCTGTATATATGTGCTTGTATGTATCAAAGTTATGTATGGTAAACTGTATGAAAATTACTCATATTATGGTGAGGGGAAATACTAACAAGGGGGAATTAATGTATATTTTTATGGTGCAGTCATCCAGTTTTCTTGATATTGGGGTGTGTAGTAATATTGAATTTAGTATATCTATACTCATGAGGGCAGAAACAAAAATATTTAGCTTTTACAGTTTAGGTAGGTTCCTAGATGAAGGGAGTTCTTCAAAATGATTCTCTTCTCAGCCAAGCAAAGTTTGTACTTCATATTGTTGTTAATGTAAGGTTTGCACTTTTCTAGTAAGTTCCTGGGTAAACCTTGCTTTGCCTCTGAAGCTGTTGGTTGTAAACCATATGATGATCACATATATACATAAACACACACACACACACACACACACACACACAGACACACACACACACACAAACACACACGTGTGTGCGTATTTATGTGTATGTGTGCGTGTGTGTGTGCACACACGTGCGTGAATGCATGTGTGTGTGTGTGTGTGTATACAGGTATGATGATGCAAACAGGTAAAATAGAACTCAGAATATGAAAAACTTTTATTAATATATATGTATACTTTTATTAATATTTAGTAGAAATGACATAGTGACTCAAGTGCTGAGAGTTTTGTGCATTTGATAAGTGCCAATGCATGAAACTCTCATCCCTTTAATCACTCTGTCGCATCTGCTAAGTATTAATAAAAATATATTCATACATATATACATTCATACACACACACACACACACACACACACGCACTCACACACACACAAATATAAATATCTTTACACATATATGTATGCATGTATGTATATCTATCTGGCTATCTGTCTCTCTGTCTGTCTATGTATGTATGTATCTATATATATATATATATATATATATATATATATATATATATATATATATATAT
>NC_068986.1:39461533-39463061 GCF_001194135.2 Octopus bimaculoides
ACACACATGTATATATGTATATATGATGATGATGATGATATATATATATATATATATATATACACACACACACACACACGCATGCACACACACACACACATATATATGCATGGCCACAGTCAAAGGACTGAAACAAGTAAAAGAATAAAAGAATATGCGTGTGTAAATCTGAGCATCTGTGTCTATGTGTATGTTTATATGTTTGTATATTGGTAAATATCTGGATAAACTCACAACTGTAAGGTCAATTAACAATATTTTTCATGTGTAATTAATCAAACAATGCATCTCAGATCACTAAGTGTATGTACATACATGTGTATTCATGCTTGTGTATTCATATGTGAATATGTATGGTGTGTATGTGTGCATGTATAGGAGACGGAGTGTTAACTACTACTCAAAAGTTTTTCTCTTTCACATTTCAAGCAACACAACAATTTAATATCTGCAGCATCACTTGACATTGTTATTCTTATCAGGCAGCAAAATTATGTATTCATCTGATGTTTAAAGAATCTTCATAGTCTTAATTTATTTGAAGCATGCTTATGATTTCAATCAAAGCAAAGATAAAAACAAGAAGGAAATAAATAAATAAAACAGCATTTAAAAACAATTTCTTTTCCTTTTTTTTTTCTAATTCAGAACTAATTACTTTTAATGATTTAATTAATCATGAGATCAAAGTAGAAATTGAAATATTTCTTTGGAATATTTTATACATGTGTGCTTGTATATATAGATGTTATTGTTGGTGTGAGAAGAGAAGAGAAGAGAAGAAAACAGCAGATTGCCAAATTTACTGCCGTCTCTGATTGCCAACTGTAGTTTTAACCCTTTACATACTAACCCACCTGACACCACCATTGGTTTTATGACACAAGCTTTCAGTTTTAAAGTGATCTAAATTAAAACCTTCCATCAAAATTTCATGTTAATGTATATCCCAAACACCAACTTAATAGAGACAATGTTATTTTATTAAACTCCTCACTATTTCCAAAATCAACTGAAACAAAAGGAGTGCATTTCAATGGAAATATGGTAACAAAAGGGTTGGCAATTCATATCTGTTTGGTCATTGGTATTGCTAGTGTGTCTGTAGCTAAGACACTTAACCACTTACCTCTCAGATGGCTCAAGCATTGTAAGTATGACAAGGTGGGATCAGTTCACAACTGAAAGCAGAATTAGCACTGCATAAACAGTGAACAGTTAGCTTAAAGTGCTGATTTCAATTCATTACATGACTCTGTGTGTGTGTGTGTGTTTATACCAATTTAAATACACAGTTGAAAGAGCTACTAATAGTTTCATGCTATTGTGATACTTGTGATACTTTCAGGCTCTGTTTATGTGTTATAATTCAAGTATTATAATAGCATGAAACAATTAGTAACTCTTTCGGTTGTGTATCTAAACTGATATTTATCTCTCACTGGATGGAGTACATGCTTTGCTCATTCTACCTCTCTTAGTTCTTTAAACTATATATATATATATATATATATATATATATATATAT
>NC_068986.1:39464142-39465096 GCF_001194135.2 Octopus bimaculoides
CCGTACGTATCGCAGATCAAGATGGGAAGGATAACTTCCCTTGGCAAAAATAGACAGGACACAGATATGTGTCGATAAGCCAGCTGGAGGAGATGTTCTCCTGGGGCTAAAAGCAACAGTAACATCCACCCTTAGGGGTCAGCCACATTTAAATGGCAAATATACTTCACTTTATCGTGCAGTTACTGTTAACACCCCGTTCAGAGATTTAACATTATATATATATATATATATATATATATATATAAATGTTTTATCTTTTATTTTGTTTCAGTTATTAGACTGTGGCCATGCTGGGGCACAGCCTTGAAGAATTTTAGTCGGATGAATCAACCCCAGTACTTTTTCTTTTTTCTAAAGCCTGGTACTTATTCTACAAGTCCTTTTTGCTGAACCACTAAGTTATGTGGACGTAAACACACCAGTTATCAAGCGGTGATGGGGGACAAACACAGACACAAAGACAACACATACACACACATATATACTGTATAATTATGAGCTACTGATAGTTTCATTCATTGAAGATATTATTTAGGCAGGTTTTAAAATATGCCTAGTGTCTCCATTACATATATACATACATACATACATATATAGAAATGCATTATACATCATTAGATGTACACCTGACTTTCCTATATTAAATTAAGAATTGAATGGAACGCTGAACTCCAAACTATCAACATAACAACATTTATTCAAGGTGGAAAATATACATCTTTAATCTTGTTTGTTGAGACGTCTTCGGTGTGTGAGAACATGGTTGTTGGGACGTTGGTATATTGATGTGAGCTGTCTAGCGTGAGTTCGAAAGATGGAGAGACAGCTAGACACGTCCTTGCTCAATCGCTGGCCAGCAAGAAAGAGATCGATCAAAGCGGGAAAGCTTGGTTGTTGAATTCCACGCATGCGTGAGACTACGCATGCGCACAGCGTTACTACACATACATA
>NC_068986.1:39471537-39471821 GCF_001194135.2 Octopus bimaculoides
ATGAACGATATAAAATAAATAAATGATTTAAAGTAAATATATTTTAATTGTTGTATGAGAAAGTATATATAATCTCATTATAAAATATATTGTCTTTCAAAAACATTGAACCTATATCTCATGTTTAAGAATAAAAAAAGAGAATTGACATTTAAATTTTTGATGAACGCTGACAGAGAGCGCGCTCTCCCTCTCTATCTCTCTCCCACCCTTACACACATTTATCTCTCTTTATTTCTTTCTTTCTTTCTTTCTTTCTCTCTCTCTCCCTGTCTCACACACAC
>NC_068986.1:39471831-39472346 GCF_001194135.2 Octopus bimaculoides
AATGGTGGCCTCAATCAAGTGGGGCATCAGGGACTTAACTACTAAGCGGGCCCCGTTGCACTGTTTAAGCGGAAGCAAGTTTCTGATTAGTATAATTGGGCATCCAACCCTTAACCTAAGAATGTGAGGTGGAAACCCTGCTGGCTCCAATGAGTTGAGAAACTCGATAGGGTGATTGACAATGTCTTGGGGGTCACAGGTCCGGTCAATCGATTTGTAGATGCACTCCTCACCCGGAATTCGGCTTATGAGCTGGTCATTGATAGCACTGACAGCTACATTTTTGGGGGCCAGGATAGTTCTTTCACTGAGCCAGAATAGAATGAAATTGAAATATATAATAAAATTAAAAAAATTAAGAATGCAGACTCTCTATGTGAGAAATATGCTACAAAACCCTGTTTTTGAAACTATATCTAATGTTTAAGAAGAAGAAAAAGCATTTTACATTTTCAGCCTCGGAAATCCACTCCCCACACACACATTGATCTTTTCACCATCTATTTTTCAATGTT
>NC_068986.1:39474809-39481347 GCF_001194135.2 Octopus bimaculoides
TCTTTCTTTCTTTCTTTCTTTCTTTCTTTTTTTCTTTCTTTCTTTCTCTCTCTCCCTGTCTCACACACACAGCAACATTACACACACACACATGCTGCTCTCTCACACTAACAAAAGAACTTCACATACACACCACACTTTCTGTCTGGCATACTCACTATAAAAAGATAGCGTCTATTTCTTTTTGGCAACATGTGTTTTGTGTGTAATGTTGCTGTGTGTGTGTGTAAGAAAGAAAGAGAGATAACTGGCATGTGTATGTAAGGGAGGGAGAGATAGATAGATAGAGAGAGAGAGAGAGAGAGGGGGTATTTTTTCTGTTTGGTTGCTGCCTACCACACAGACGCTGGCAAAGAAATGTAACTCTCCTTCACCCTCCCTCTCACAAATATACAATTTCTCTCTCTCTCTCTCTCTCTCTCTCTCTCTCGCCTTCACGCGCGTACGCACAGATTTGACTTTGCCATGTCAACAAACTTCAAAATTGGCAAAAGTTTATCGATTTTTACAGGTATACGCGGGTACCTCTGAGAGAGAAAGTTCACTAAAATGCACATAGGGTCATTCCGAATCTTCTCCTAAAATTAGAGCGACATGCGTGCTAATTTGTAGACGTGCATAAACTACATTCACGTACACACACACAAACATCCCCTGTTTTATATATATATATATATATATATACTTTTATCAAAGCCCAAAAAATCTTCATGATCACAACTGTCTGATGAATGGTAACATGAAACTCTGAGTAACAGTTTGTGAAGATCATTTCGGGTTTAATAAAAGCATATTACTCTATCTTCGGTATTCGGACACTGTGTTTTTCCCTCTTTTTTCCCACCTTGTTTTTCGCATTTATGTGTTCACTCATGTGTGTGTATGTGAGTGCGTGTGTGTGTGTGTGTGTGTATTCACATACACATATTTGCACACATATACATACATATACACATTATACATTCACAAATGAGTGAACAAACAGAAGACAGTAGTACACAACACATTTAGCTGGAGTATACACATTTAATAACAGTTTGACTGAGCTGTACATTACTTAAAGTTTCATGGGCATTGAATGCATTCATATTTTCTTTAAGTAACATGGAGCTGCGTGAAACTGTTATTAAATAAACTTATGTGTGTGTGTATGTGCATGCTTGTGTGTGTGCACATGCATGCATATGTGTTTGTGTGTGTGTGTGTATACACATGAATGTATGCTCCCATATTCGAGATTCCAAAGTCTTCAATTTTTAATGAAGTCATATATGTCTACTTACACATTTAATGCACTACCAGACAAAGAATAAATAAATAAATAAAAATAATAACAAATAAAAAAAATAACAAAAAATACCTATTAACTTTACATAACAAACTCATATCCATCCCTTATCTATAAAGTTTGGCCTTGTGCATTATGAAAAAAAATCAATATTTTAAGCCTGTGAGTAAATATATCAAAATGAATAAGTTTCTCATATAATGAGAAATTCATTCAATATAAAATATTGCTTTATATATATATATATATATATATATATATATATATATATATATATATATATATATATACACACACGCACATTATTTTTGTTAAGAGCAGACAGTAGGTAAAATATTTCATCTGTTACTAGTAATAAATTCAAAGAAGTATGCTATACTGAACTCTCTCTCTCTCTTACACACACACACACATATCTCGTCTATTATAGCTTGTTTCAGTCATCAGACTGCAGCCATGCTGAAACACTGTCTTAAAGAGTTTAGTCAAACGATTCAACCCCGTTGATGTTGTTGTTGTTGTTGTTGTTCTCCTCCTCCTCCTGTCTAGCACATACTCTATTGGCTGAACCTCTGAGAAACAAGGGACTTCTCAAACCAGAAGAAGTTATCCTCAAACTCTGGTTTCGTTGCATGTAACAGAATGGATACTGCTATAAGTGCCAAGGCACCCAAACACCAGGTGATGGCATTCGTCTAAAAGTTATGGAATGAAAAACTAAGGAGGGTACTTTAATGCTATATTGTGCTTCAGAAAAGATATATTCAGCAGTACAAAACACTATTGACACACTACTAATAATATCAATATCTATATTTCCATCACATTGTGTATCAAATATTGGCTCTATGTATCTATTCTCTCTCTTTGTTGCAAATTCATATACAGGTCATTGTTGACTTATGACTACAATTGGTTCTGACTGACAGGTCATAAGTCGATTTGGTCGTAAGTCGGCCTAAATACAAGGTTGCCTCGATCTTTCCACAACAGGATATTCATCCAACACTTGGGATAACCACAGTAGTGATTGATAATCAAACCTAAGGGAAGCATTTGTTAGCTGACATCATCTGTAGATGGGTTAATTTCTAAGAAATTAAACCCATTAGATTTCAACAGGACTATTTATTATTGCTGCTGGGAGCTGCCATGCCAATCGTTGTAAAGTTAATTGGTCATAAGTTGGACAGGTCATAAATTGACGACTACCTGTATTTTATAATTTTATCTTTTATTGCTTTCTCTTTATTTTTTAGTTGTTTCAGTTGTTGGGCTCTGGTCATGCTGGGGCACTACCTTGGAAGTTTTAGTTGAATAAATTGACCACTGCATATTTTTTTTCAAAGTATGATACTAATTCTATTGGTCACTTTTGCCAAACTGCTCTGTTACAAGGAGATAAAGCAACCAATACCAGTTGTCAAATGGTTGGAAGAGACAAACACACACACAAAAACATACACACATATACATATCTATATACATGCATACATACATACATACGACCATGGTGGAGTTTGAACTCAGAATGTAAAGACAGACGAAATACCACTAAGCATTTCGCCAGCATGCTAACATTTCTGCCAGCTCATTGCCTTAAAATTTGTTTCTTTATTGCCCACAGGGGGCTAAACATAGAGGGGACAAACAAGGGTAGACAAAGGGTTTAAGTCGATTACATCAGCCCCAGTGCATAACTGGTACTTATTTAATCGACCCTGAAAGGATGAAAGGCAGACAAAATACCACTAAGCACTTTGCCCAATGTGCTAACAATTTTGCCAGCTCACCGTCTTCCTTGCTGTCTTAATATTGACTTGTTTTGGAAGTGACTCAGTTCAACCCAATTTGATCCTTACTTTTAGTCTCTTTATACATTTGTCTTGTACCATTCTTTCTTTCCATGCACTTTCCATATGCACTATCTCATATTTATTAAGTCAGATGCCACACACAAAGAAATTATATCTGTATCAGAATGTGTAAGGTTGATTAGATTGGATACTAAATGACTAGCGATTTGTGAGAAGTTGTTTGTTCATATTTTGTCAGTCACACCATATAATGTCCAAGATTAAGACATTTTAATTTCAAATGGTTCAGATAATATAGCAATAAATAGGTATCTTGGTGTAGAGACACCTTTCAATATTTTCAATTTTAATTTCAATTCAGTTAATTTATTTCTATCACTAAATTGCTGCAAATTATGATATACAAATAACAAAACAGAGAATAAAATATTCATGGTTATGAGTTTGCAACAAAAGCCAATTTTTCCATTTATCATAAACTCTTGTAACTGCAAAAAAATCTAAATGACAACAAAAGAAGAACTGCAACAACACCTGCACTAGCAAACAAAAATTTATAAAAGAAATTAATGCAAAAATTAATAAGACACTAATTTACACAATACAGAAACTATAATCTATTTATGAATATCATCAAAGCACTATGGAAAACTATCCATTACTGCTTGCAATTCCATTTAGCTTTCATTTACTATCTCAAGATGATGCCTCTTCAACTTCACTTGCATTTTGGAAAAGCTAGTGAAGTCACAGAGGAGTAAGTTACATGAGTTGCACAGCAGTTTATTCCCAAGCTATTGAGACACTCATCAAGAATCTCTTGACAGATTCCATAATTGATTCCAAACATGTCAAAGAGATAATGGATTGTTCAGTGTTGGTGTTCATGGATGAGTTCACAATTTTAAAAAATATTTTCACATATTTTGCTGTTGATTGGTCACCCTGAATGCACATCCTCTTGAACTGAGATCAGCCTGTATTGAAATGCAGTTAACTCCTTAAAAACCTGTGTTCATCCTAAACAATATCAGCCAAAAGTCTAACAAAGAATTCCAAGTGTCTCAGGGGCTGATTTCTCAAGCTCCACGTAAAATTTGATGCAAGCACATTGCTCAAATTTGTCAGCCATTATAGACATCACAGAGTTCTAATAATCATTACAAAGGCTTACATAATAATTGAATGCAAGTAGATAGTATAAGTAGAGGCACATGGCTTAGTGGTTTGGGTGTTGCACTCATGATCATATAATTGTGGTTTCAATTCCTGAACTGGGTGATGTGTTGTGTTCTTGAGCAAAACCGGCCTTATGAGCTTGTATGTTGTCTGTGTTTTTTTATACAAAATAAGCTAGATACAAAGGAATGGCAGCTACTCATTCATTTCCACTGAACAGTAGTACGATCACAGCATGTACAGATTAAAAATTTTCTGATAACTCTTTGAATAGATATTGAAAAATTCTGGTGGGTGTGGGGTAAGAAATTTGCTTCCCAACCACATGGTTTCAGATTCAGTCCCACTGCACAGCACTTGGGGCAGCTGTCTTCTACTTATAACCTTAGGCTGACTAAAGCTGTGTGAGATCTAGTAGACAGAAACTGAAAAAAGCCTGCTGTGTGCATGCATGCATGTGTGGGTGTGTGTGTGTTAGTCCTTATCTTTGTGTTTGTTCCCCACAGCCACATGACAATTGGTGTTGATTTGTTTACTTTCCTGTAAATTATCAGTTTGGCAAAAAAGACTAATAAAATAAATACTAGAATTAAAAGAAAAAGTAAGTTCTGGGATCGAATTGTTCAACTGAAGGTGTTGCCCCAGCATGACCACAGTTTAATGACTGAAGAAAGTAAAATGTAAAAGATTGAAGACAAAAGATAAATTAATGTTTTTTACAAATTTCTTTACAGGTGCAGGCATGGCTGTGCGGTAAGAAGCTTGCTTCCCAATGACATAATTCCAGGTTCGGTCCCACTGCATGGCACTGGGTGTGTGTGTCTTTTACTATAGTCTCAGGTTGACCAAAGCCTTGTGAGTGGATTTGGTAGACAGAAACTGAAAGAAGTCATCATCATCATCATCATCATCATTGTTTAACTTCCGCTTCCCATGCTGGCATGTGTTGAAAGACTTGACTGAGGACTGGCAAGCCAGTAGACTGCACCAGGCTCCAATCTGATCTGGCAAGGTTTCTACAGCTGGATGCCCTTCCTAATGCCAACCACTCTGAGAGTGTAATGGGTGCTTTTTAAGTGTCACTGACATGGGAGTCAGTCAGGCAAGACTAGCATCGACCATGTTCAGATGATGCTGTTGTATGTATATTTAGATAGCTGACCACTACATTTATATTTTTTTCTCCTTGTTTTCTCTTTATTTCCTTCTGTGTTCCTTTCAGTTGAAGAGCGTAGCTCGAAACGTTAAAGACTTTCTCTATTCTTGATCATTAAACTAATACATCCATTTGTTGTTTACACCACCTGTCTTTGTCTGTTGTTTTTTTCGTAAATTCTCCCATATATATATATATATATGTGTGTGTGTGTGTGTGTGTGTGTGTGTGTGTGTGTGTGTGTGTGTGTGTGTGTGTATGTATGTATGTGTGTGGGTGTCTTTGTGTCCATGTTTGTTCTCTCACAACACCAGTTGACAACTGGTGTTGATGTGTTCATGTCCCCATAATGTAGCAGTACAGCAAAAGAGATCGATAGAATCTATACCAGGCTTAAAAGTACTGGGGTTGATTCATTCAACTAGAAATTCAAGGCTGTGCCCCAGCATGGCTGCAGTCTAACGACTGAAACAAATAGAAGATAAAAGAACAACTTAAAGCATCAATGTGTCCAGAATTGTATTTTTCTAATATTTCTATGTCCAGGTGTTGGATAAATAGTTTAACGAAGCAAAGGGTAAGAATGTATTCACACAACGCACTACAATTACTGTTACACAAAGTTAAATGCTCTCTGCCAATGGTTCACAGTGATTCTTTATTTTATAGCAATGTGTCAGTTCACTTTTGGTGACATGGGAATGGTCAGAATCCTTCCACAGCATATCTAAAACGGGTCTCTGTAAATTTTAGTAAATTTTCAGCTTAAAGTAGAATGGTACTCTCTTTAGAATAATACCATAGTTTAGATCACAGTTAATCTAATATACTCGTTTTACTCTTTTACTTGTTTCAGTCATTTGACTGCGGCCATGCTGGAGCATCACCTTTAGGCGAGCAAATTAACCCCAGGACTTATTCTTTGGAAGCCTAGTACTCATTCTATCTGTCTCTTTTGCTGAACTGCTAAGTTGCGGGGACGTAAACACACCAGCATCTGTTGTCAAGCGATGTTGGGGGGACAAACACAGACACACAAACACACACACACATATATATACATATACATATACATATATATATATATATATATATATA
>NC_068986.1:39481357-39483857 GCF_001194135.2 Octopus bimaculoides
TATATGTATATATATAGGCTTCTTTCAGTTTCCATCTACCAAATCCACTCACAAGGCTTTGGTCGGCCCAAAGCTATAGTAGAAGACACTTGCCCAAGGTGCCACACAGTGGGAATGAACCCAGAACCATGTAGTTGGTAAGCAAGCTACTTACCACACAGCCACTCCTGTGCCTATGTTTAAGAAATTATGCTTATTGTACATGTTTAAAAAGTGATGTTTATTGTGAGATAAAACACCAATAATACTGAGTATATTTGCCTGCTGGTTAAATCAATACGTGTTTCATATTTCAGATTCATATCAACAGGGATTTTGTAGAAACTAAAAATAATCAACTTATTTTATTATTGTCAAATTCAAGTTTTTACCATTGAGTTTGAGGAAACATGTTTCTTCTTCTTCTTCTTCTGCTTCTTCTTCTTCTTCTTCTTCTTCTGCTTCTTCTTCTTCTTCTTCTTCTTCTTCTTCTGATGATGATGATGATGATGAAGATGATGATGATGATGATGATGACGACGATGACGACGACGACGACGACAATGACGACATTGATGATGATGACAATGACGATAACGAGGAGGATGATGATGATGATGATGATGATGGTAGAACATGTGCTTTGTTGTTAGGACTTTGAGCAAGAGCTTATTTTCTATTGACTAACTTTATGTGTTAAGAAGTTCATTGCTTATACTATTTGCATTTTCTTTTCAGCTCCAAAAGTAAAGAAGAGGAAAGTAATGATTATGTTTTTCTGTATATAGAGTAAAAAGAAATCTAATTATTTTAAGCCTGAGGATGTGTCATTCACATTGATAATAAATAAAAAGGGGACTGAGAATGGAACCATGTGAAACAACAATGGAGAGAGGTAGTAGATGAAATGATATTTTACCATTATGCTCAACAAGTTAATATATGTTCAGATAACTTTCACACATGTATACACACACACACACACACACGTTTTCTGTTTGAGCAAGAAATTCTGAGAAGCAACAAAGATCATCTTCAGCTTCAAATGTGTGTGTGTGTGTGTGTGTGTGTGTGTGTGTGTGTGTATATAGTCCACTGATAAGATTCAGAGATTCTTCACATAGAAGACAGTAGTGTGCTCAAAAGATGCAAACTTAGATTCTGAAGTCTTTACTGGGGATCAATTCTGCAAGGTAAAGAATGGCTGTAGGAGGGATCAAGCTGAGTGGATATACTGGCAATTATGCTGATAAAGAAATTAGGTACGTTAATTATATTTTGTTTTGTGTGTATACAGGTGCAGGGGTGGCTGTGTGGTGAGTAGCTTGCTTACCAACCACATGGTTCCGGGTTCAGTCCCACTGCGTAGCACCTTGGGCAAGTGTCTTCTACTATAGCCTTGGGCCGACCAAAGCCTTGTGAGTGGATTTGGTAGAGAGAAACTGAAAGAAGCCCGTCGTATATATGTATATATATGTATGTATGTGTATATGTTTGTGTGTCTGTGTTTGTCCCCCCAACATCGCTTGACAACCGATGCTGGTGTGTTTACGTCCCTGTAACTTAGCGGTTCGGCAAAAGAGACCGATAGAATAAGTACTAGGCTTCCAAAGAATAAGTCCTGGGGTCAATTTGCTTGACTAAAGGTGGTGCTCCAGCATGGCCACAGTCAAATGACTGAAACAAATAAAAGAGTAAAAGAGTATAGAACAGCACTAGCTGTAATACTTTCTCTCAGGAAATCTTTTCAAAAAACTTGTGTTTATAAAAAAAACCCCAAAAAACAGAGCTTACTCAGAATGTCGTCAGCAGATTGTCAAACATGGTATTTCTGACAGCTCATTTAATTTCCTCAGTGACAAACACATTCTGAGCTAAGTCAAAAAATATTCATTCTAATGTAGGTAATCAAAACAACATCCACTGATGTGTGAAAGTTGGCCAGGTTACAATTAAATCAATTTTAGCACTTGAAGCAGCATTAGATTAAAATAATGATACGTATAACATTTATAATGTACATACAAATGTAGAATGGCATCAGCAGCAATATTTTCTGAGAGAAACTTCTCAAAGAGTCATGTATGTCAAAAAACACAGGTCTTTTAGAGAAGTTTCTTTGAGACAAAATATTATAGCTGGTGCCATTCGCCATTTGTACATATATTATAAATGTTATGCACATTGTTATTTCAATCTAATGTTTTATGTGGGTATATATTATACATACATCCATATATCCATATATACATGTATGTATGTATGTATGTATGTATGTATGTATGTATGTATGTATGTATGTATGTAAATAACAACAGATGGATAATGTGTCAATTTACTACAGCTGTTTCCAACAAATTTTTAATTAATTAATGGAGACATTACATCAAAAGGAAAAGAACATTTTCATCAGGTATGTATGTATGTATGTATGTATGTATGTATGTGTGTGTGTTTGTGTGTCTGTGTGTGTGTGTGTATTTGTGTAGGTGTGTGTATGTGCATGTGTGTGAGTGTATGT
>NC_068986.1:39489949-39495175 GCF_001194135.2 Octopus bimaculoides
TATATATATATATATATATACACATACATTCTCAGGTATTCTTTATTTGGCTTCTGTATATATATCTGCATGAACACTCACAAAAATACACACATACATAAATACATACATACATACATACATACATGCATGTATAGATACATACGTACATATATATACATGTATATATATATGTGTATGTATATATGAGTATTTATACATATGTGTGTATGTATGTATGGGTGTGTGTGTGTATATATATATATATATATATATATATACACACACCCATACATACATACACATATACATATACAGACACACACACACATACGCACACACGCACACATATATACTCAACATGCATGCATACATGCACACGTTTAACCTGCTTATCAGCAAAATTATAGTAACCTTTTCTAACAGTTGAAAATCAGTCTT
This sequence comes from Octopus bimaculoides, assembly GCF_001194135.2. Classification (NCBI taxonomy): domain Eukaryota; kingdom Metazoa; phylum Mollusca; class Cephalopoda; order Octopoda; family Octopodidae; genus Octopus; species Octopus bimaculoides. Next base: position 39,490,370 of record NC_068986.1, read on the forward strand.
TCTTTCAAGAATGCTTTAAAGAATAAATGTCCGCTTGTTAAGAGCACTCAGTTCTAATTAAGCATAATTTTTTCCATTTTTAACCTCAAAATCAAACTAAATGGTTTTACATTACCCAATATAGAGCCTGTAATTTTCACATTTCTCACATTTGTCTAGTGTTAACAGAAAGACTTCCACAATGGAAACATATATTTATCAAGATGCCTAAGTGAAGCTGAAGGCAAAATACATTTGTTGATACTATAATTTTGCATTTCTTAAAAGTTGAGAGCAAAAAACCAGCTAAGCATTCTATGGAAGAAAGGAAACAAAAGCAGATGTAAAAAAAAACAAAAAAACAGACTGAAAGAATGGAAGAATGAAAAGTGGAAGACTGTAAGCGATATAGGAATATAGGAAAACAAAAACTAAAATAGCAAACAACAAACAAAAACAATTTGAAATATGAATCAATAAAGTAAGAAAGTTGGAGCAATTGTAGTTTTGGTTATGCCTTTTGATATTGTTACTTTGTTTACTCCAAGGAACTTTTGAACAGGTTAGAATGGTGCTGGTGGGGGAATCCTTTCCTTTACAAAATATCTGAGACAAGATATAATTCAGAGATATTAGGATGTCAAAATATATTATTAGGAAGCAAAAAATACAAATAGAAATTTCATAGAAAATGGAAAATAAAAAAACCAAACCCCCAAAACATTTAATGCATTAGAGAACATGTATAATTCATTTGAAGACATGTTTAGTTACTAAATATTAAATTCTTGAGATCTTTCCCTATGCATCTACACCCAATATTATGAAACCTCCACTGCCACTACCACTACCACTCCTGTCAGTATCCCTTGGACTCTTTTAGTTTTTCAGCCCAGCTGATTGGCTGGAGTTTCTAATGTGCTTCAGCGCTACTACATCAGAGAATAGATAAGCATGTGACTAAAATCAGTTTCCTTGACATGTGCTTCCACGTCCCACATACAACTGCAACTAACTACTTTATATACCTCAAAATACCCTATTAACATTTAGAGAGATGAAACAGATACAAACTGGTTGGTTTTTATTATTCAGCACTACGACCCCTGCAAGACTATCCTGTAAAAAGTGTAAGTACTCCTGTGCCAGCATATTCTCCTGTCTTCGAAATAGCACCAATCCTTTTGATCCCTTCAAAAATAATCTCAACTAACTTTGTGGAAGTCTCTTTCCCTACACTCCTCTACCATATCAGACTCTTCAATCCCTCATTCTCTTTCTCTCACTCCTCCTCTCCTTCACTGGGTTCTATCTTAGTCTTAAGAAACACACTATAGTGAGAGTCCCATTCTTATGAAAGACAATCTCTTTAACTGCACTAATTATTGCTCTATCATTCTCACTTCAATATCTCAAAGTTGACAGATGCAGTAACCATCTCTGAGATCTTAAATCCATCTCCCTCCTTAATGACCACAAGTGTGATTTCCATAAAGCCAGACCTATTGGAGATTTGCTCTCCTGATTCTCAATCCTGAGAAATTTGATGGAGAATGTGTGCCTGCATTTGACATTAGCAGAGTATTTGACTGTGTTGCACATGTGAATCTTGTAGATTAATTGCTTGCCTTAGGTGCCATTTGTCTTTCATCTCCTGCGTCAAAGCTTTCCTGTCAGATCACACTATCAAAATAAATGTAGTTGGAATTCCCACTGACCAACACTCTCTCAACTATGGTTTGTCCAGCTGGCAGCACCACAGTGCCATTAGTTCATTGCAAATTGTCACTGTGGTCTTGATAGGTAGCATATGTCGGGGCTGGGTCACCTGACTCCTACATGCAGTCTCATTTCCATGACTACACTGAGGTTGTCATCAGAAGAGAAAACAAAGGATAGAAGGCAGTTTTATTTAAAAAGTGTATTTTGTGAAATGGCTAAGGATCTCTTTGGTATGTGTAATTGTAAACTAAAGTTTTTATCGTTTTCTCTTTTTTTTTTTTGCCCAGAAACATTAGGAAGCTTCTGCAGAAAATTTGAAATCATTGCCTATCTTTTATCTTTTACTTGTTTCAGTCATTGAACAACAGCAATACTGAAGCAATGCCTTGAAGAATTTAGTTGAATAAATTGGCCCAAGGATTTATTTTTTAAGGCTAGTATTTATTCTATTGGCTTCTTTTGGTGAATTGCTGAGTTATGGGTGGCAGGGACAAACACAAACACCAGGATACATACACGTAGCTATAAATGGGTGACCTTGTGATGGATTAGCTTTCTGATCAGGGGGAAATGTTGGCCTGCTCATCCAGTCAGCAGGATGGCATCATTCAAAAGTTAAAATGATGCAAAGTACATTGTGACCAGTGATGTATAACAATGTCTGATAGTCTGGTTGATCACAAGATCATGTGATATATACTACACACACACACACACACAATGGGCCAGCACAGGAAATGTGCTGGCCCCATGTAAAAAGTTCCTGTGCCAGCACCATGTAATAGCAGCTGTGCCAGTAAAACGCAAAAGTGCCCCCACCCCATGCTGGTGCCACACAAAAGAATCCAGCACACTATGTAAAGTGGTTGACATTATAGGAAGGGCATCCAGCTGTAGAAACCAAATCAATCCAAATTGAACTGGAACCCGGTCCAGCTCTCCAGCTTGCCAGATCTGATCAAACCATCCAACCCAGTATAGAAAATATATAATATATAATAATGTAGGGCCAGGTGCCTAGGCACAAAAGAGAAAAGGGCTGTTCCAACATTGCTTTCTTTCTTTTGTGACTTTTTAATATGATATGAAATAAAATATTAGTTTCAAATTTTGGCACAAGGCCAGCAATGGTATTTATTTTATTGACCCTGAAAGAATGAAAGGCAAAGTTGACCTTAGCAGAATTTGAACTCAGAATGTAAAGACGGACAAAATGCCGCTAAGCATTTTACCAGGGGCGATAATGATTCTGCCAGCTCATCGCCTTGTGTTTTGTGAATATTGGTCTCAAATGTTGGCACAAGGCCAGCAATTTCAGGAAAGATTACATTGACCTCAATGCTCAACTGGTATTATTTACTTTATTGATCCCAAAAGGATGACAGGCTAAGTTGACCTCAGCGGAATTTGAGCTCAGAATGTAAAGATGGACGAAATGCTGCAAAGCAGTTTCCCCAGCATGCTAGTGATTCTGTCAGCTCACCACCTTGATGTGAAATAAAATATCATTGGTTGATTGCAGCCTAACATGGCTGTCTGTCTGCCTTTCTGTCTGTTTGTCTTCTCTCTCTTCCTTTTTATTTCACTGTTTATCTCCTACAATCGTAGTCTTTCTTTCATTTTCTCCCTCTCTTTCTTTCTGATTAATTCCTGCAACACTAGCCCCACACTCTCTCTATATATATCTTTCTTTCTTTATATATCTCTCTCTCTCTTTATCTATCTGTCTGTCTGTCTCTCTGTCTATCTATCTACCTATCTATCTATCTATCTGTTTAACTTGTGTAATATCAGTTTCTCTTTCTCCTGATTAACATTTGCAGTCCCAGTTACTCGTTCTCTCTCTCTCTCTCTCTCTCTCTCTTTCTCTCTCTCTCTCTCTCGCACACACATACTCTCATGCATATCCCAACCCCCAACCCCACACACATTTCCACTCTTATAACTAATGCACCCGCCTCCATCTATCCAAACTCTAACTCTTGCAGGTGTCTTACCAAACTCTCATCCACTTTACCCTCCACCTGTTCCATTTCTCTTACCTTTCTTCTCACTCTCTATTAAGCTTTGCAGTTTGCCTTCTTTCTCTCTCTCTCTCTCTCTCTCTGTATCTATCTCTTACTCTGCTTAATTCTTGCTATATACCATTTCTTCTTCTTCTTCTTCTTCTTCTTCTTATTATTATTATTAGTAGTAGTAGTATTTCTTTTACTTTCTTGTATGCTTAGTTTTGGCAACATATCAATTCTTCATCTCTCCTTCCTTTCTCTCTCTCTCTCTCTCTCACTTTAGCTTTTTCCATCATTTCCTGCCATGCCTTCATGCTTTCCCAGTTCCTATCATGCACACACACACACACACACACACACGCACACGCATGCACGCACACGCATGCACGCACACAAACATGCATGCACACACACACACACACACGCAAACACACACACATACACAGACACACACATTTCCACGCAGGCCACCAAACCACATCAGACCCAATCCATCACTTGCTTTTGCCATCATCTCTTCCCACCCTGGTTCCCCTCATATTTTCTTTCTCAGTTTCAAATACACACATCCACCCAATCCAGGCCCACATCATCCAACCAAGACAACAAACCCAATCCTTTTTACCACCACAACTATCACGCACACCACTATTATTACCATACTGTTACATCTCTCACCCACCACCACCACCACTACTATTGCCCCACCACCCCAGTTGCTGTTTGCTACAAAACACTACCATTGCTATCACTACTATTGCCAACAACACCTGCACCACAACCACAACCACAGCCACAACTACAACTATGACTGTTGCTATCATTGTCACTGCCACCATCACAACCACAACCACCACCTCTATGACACCACAGCCACCACCACTACCACTACCATCACCACTATCATTACCACCACTACCACAGCCATCACTATGATGACAACCACCACCGCCGCCACTGCCATCTCAGTGATGACGACAACCACCACCACCACCACCACCACCAGTACTATTACCACTACATCCCTCCCTTACACCACAACTACTACTACTACTACTACTACTACTACTACCACCACCACCACCACCACCACCAC
>NC_068986.1:39496688-39497212 GCF_001194135.2 Octopus bimaculoides
ATATATACAAAACAAAAAAATTAATAAATAAAACATAATATGACAAACAGGTTAAAAATTAAGGTACAATATAAATATATAGAAAACAAGATCCATCCATAAAAGGGATAAGAAACTACAAACCAAAGGAAGATAAGGGGACCCAATGATTCCAGTCACACTTGTTCTTATCTGACTACAACCAAGAACTAGCTCTTTCAAACCCACCAGTTTTGCTGCTCTACACTAGTGCTCTGCAACTGGTATACTGTGGCACACTGGTGTGCCATAAGCCAATGCTAGGTGTGTTGAAGTGTAACTGGAATATAATTTTTTTCCCTATACTTTTAGTTATATTTTTACTGCAACTGGTATACTGTGGCACACTGGTGTGCCATAAGCCAATGCTAGGTGTGTTGTAGTGTAACTGGAATATAATTTTTTTCCCTATACTTTTAGTTCCGGTGTGCCACCAAATTTTGAAAATAATGTAAGTGTTGTTGTTGTTGTTGGCACTCCGTTGCTTACGACGTCGAGGGTTCCAG
>NC_068986.1:39497222-39507550 GCF_001194135.2 Octopus bimaculoides
CTATGACCGCGAGTCTGCTGCTCTAACCACTGGGCCATTGTGCCTCCACAATATAAGTGTACTGTAAGTGTAAAATAGTTGTGGAGCACTGCTCTACATCCACCTTTTACCAGTTTACTTGAGATCAGCACTGCTTTCTCCAACCTCACCTTCCACTTTGAGTGATACTCTATGAAGTAGGTGAGAAGTTGGTTGGAAATCTGTTCACAAGCTTTTCAGATGTGTTCACCATGTGATCATTAAGCCATAGCCACAAGGGGTGGGTAAAACTGCCTGCCCCCTCCTCGACAAAGGATAATAATATTTTATCTTCTATATTTCTACTTGTTTCAGTCATTAGACTGTGGCCATGCTGGGGCACCACCTTGAAAAATTGTAGTAGAATGAATCGATTCCAGTGCTTGTTACTGTTTTGTCAAGCCTGGCACTTATTCTATTGGTCTCTTTGCCAACCACTAAGTTACAGGGATGTAAACACACCACTACTGATTATCAAGCAGTGGTGGGGACAAACATGTACACAAAGGTAATAACAATAATCCTTTCTACTACAGGTACAAGGCCAGAAATTTCAGAGGAAGATGTAAATCGAGTACATTGACCCCAGTGCTCAATAGGTAAACCTTTAAATGACTAAAAAAAAAAAAAAAAATGAAAGGCAACGTTGACCTTGGCGGAATTTGAACTCAGAATGTAAAGCACTCTTTATACACTTGTCTATCCTCTTTTCACCATCACCAAACCCTGCAATAACTAGAATTCCCAATCCTTCCTTTACAAAATCTCATCCCTCAGGAATTTCTTTACTGCACATATTTTTCCTGCAGTTGTTGATTTGAGATAGTTTAAGTGTAATGTTAACTGCAACAATCTCACTTGTCTCAGAGGATTTGTAAACGCAAACACACTTCTCCTTCTTCCAGACCTATCTTGCAAAAGAAAGGCTTGGTGGATTGAACTATAGTGGAAAATACCTACCCACTGTGGGATCAAACTGGTGACCTTGTAATTTCAAAACTAAAATTCAGCCATGCCTGCTTATAAATTATAGTATTTACAATATAAAATATTTCCAATGTGTCCAAAGCACTTATCAAACAAACATTTTATTAATGTGTCCAAAGAACTTAAAGCTTTACAAATCTCTCTTTCTCTTTACCGAGTCCTTTAGAAATTTTAGAAACACAATGAAACAGTCACCTAACTTAACCATTATTTTTTATTGTTTCTCATGGGATCTCATCAAGTTTTTATGGAATCCTAAGATACACTGCTTAACTCCTCTACTAAATGATTCTATCGTCTTAAGGTGGCGAGCTGGCAGAATCCTTGGCATGCCAGGCAACATGTTTAGTAGCATTTCGTCTGTCTTCCTGGTCTGAGTTCAAATTCCGACGAGGTCGACTTTGCCTTTTATCCTTTCGGAGTCGATAAAATAAGTACCAGCTGAATACCGAGGTGGATACTATCGACATGCTCCCTCCCCAGATAATTGCAGACTTTGTGCCAAAATTTGAAACCAATATTGGATCATCCCGTTAATGTACGTAGACTATGCGTCAAAAACAAAGGATAATAACTTTTTACTAACCATTTCAGAGTTATGTCCCTTGAAATTTGTTAATATTTAAAGGCTAATTTAATCAACAAATCAATTGAAAAGCCTTTATGTGGTCCACTGAATTGTTAGAAATAGTAGTGAAATTTCCCTCAAACTGTCCTATAAAGAACTTACTGGATAATGTCTGAAGAACACTATTCTTGCTGGAAAGACAGGCTGGTCATGGCTTTTAATTATAGATCTGTTTTATCTATAAGGGATGACCTGGGGTTAAATAACAGCAGCAACCTGATCTGTTGAGACATTTGATGCCTCTCACTTGCATGTTACCACATTTACCAACTAAGAAAAAACAATAGACGCTTTTAAAAATCCCAAATGGCTCACCTGTTGTTGAAGGAAGGTGTAGAATATAATTAATAGACATTATTAATCAATAATGCGACTTGTTGATACCAAATCTCAAGATAACATTTCTGCTAATTAAATTAATATGCACTAACTGAATAATAATAATGATGATGATGATGATGATGATGATGATGATAATAATAATAATAATAATAATAATAATAATAATAATAATAATAATAATAATAATAATAATAATAACAACAATAATAATAATAAAACCAAAAACCAAAGACAGACCTACCAAAAACTGAGCAAATATAAAGATCTTGAAATAGAAATTAGCAAAATGTGGAATCTGAAGACGAAAACAATACCTATTGTCATAGGTGCCCTGGGAATGACAGCAAAACGGGCTGATTACTACCTAGCTCAGATACCAGGAAACCTCAAAATGGCTGAAGTTCAAAAGATAGTGCTCATGGGAACTGCCCATATCCTACGTAAAATACTGTCTATGTGATCTCAAATTTTAAAACAAACACATAATTTTCTTATGGTTTTTTAAACATTCACTAGAACAAAACTGTACAAATCCAAATATATAGTACCCTAGGCATAACACCTACATGAACTTCTAACTTGTTGTCTCTTGAGGTCTCTGGGTGAGACTTGGATCCAACTTGTACAAATGCAAAACAAAAGTCAAACATAAAATAATAATAATAATAATAATAATAAAAATAATAATAATCCTTTCTACTAAAGGCACAAGGCCTGAAATTTGGTGGGAGGGGACTAGTTGATTACATCAACACCCATGTTTCACTGGTACTTAATTTATTGACCCTGAAGGGATGACAGGTAATGTTGACCTTGGCGGAATTTGAACTCAGAATGTAGCAACAGTTGAAATACTGCTATGCATTTTGCCCTGTGTGCTAACAATTCTGCCAGTTTGCCACCTTAATAATAATAATAATAATAGTGGCTCTCGTGGCTTTCGATCATAACTGATTGGAAGTGTTATCATGTACATTGTTTTGTCTTGGTATAAAAGACGGGCTACAGCAAATATTTTGCTCAATACCACAAATTTGCTTGTCAGTTGTTTGACCATAACCAGTTGAGCATGTTCCTTAGTGGCTGACGATATGTGCATCTCTGATCACGAGCAGAAGTAGTGGGGGTGCAGTACAGCCATGTGTTGAGAGGAATTCTTTGGGGTTTGAATAATTTACCCGTGGAAACAGGTGTTTCGTTTATCATCCCTAAACAAACCTTTTTCAGGGACCTTTTGATCAGGATGGGCTACTCGACCTGAAGAAAATTCTAACTGTTTATCTTGATATAAGATCACCATATTTTGCACATATGGTTGTGATGCATGTGCCTGGTGTACCCTTATCAGACAGGTAGTCATGATGGGTATATTGGGCTTTGAATATTTTACCCCAGGGTCACTTTGATGGCATACACTGCTCTCTCACTCAATAATAATAATAATGATGATCATCAATATCATCATCATCATCATCACCATCATTTAATGTCCACTTTCCATGCTTATATGGGTTGGATGTTGGAGTTTATTTGAGGCAGATTTTCTATGGTCGGATGCTCTTCTTGTCAACAACAATCACCTGATTCCAAGTGAGGTAATATTTCTTCATAGCCAGGCATGTTCTTGCAGAATATTGGAAATGAATGACATTGCTTTTAAGACAGTGACACTCGTTTACATCTATGACATGATGTCAAAACACACACACACACACATAAATATATGATGGGCTTCTTTCAGTTTCTGTCTACCAAATCCATTCACAAGGCTTTGGTTGGCCCATGGTTAGAGTAGAAGACACTTGCCCAAGGCACCATGCAGTAGTACTGAACTCAGAACCATATGGTTGGGAAATAAACTTCTTACCGTACAACCATGCCTGTGCCTATAATGAAAAAATATGCTAACAGATAGAAGAGCATGTTATAGTATTGGAATCTAAAGTAGGGATGAACACAGTAAGTGGAGCAATTCAACAAGGAAGAGCATTTTTCATCATTGCTGTCTTTATAACACAGTATCATCACCATCATTACCACCACCATCATCAGTCAATAACGAAACTAAATATATAGTGACATCATTAACTGAGGGTGTATGTGACCAAAACATTTTTCTAATTTTGTGAATTAAAATTAATTTTTAATTAATAGAAAATATTTAATTTGAATTTCGTTTTTGAATTTGGTTTGCAAGACTCTCCCAAGACACAAGCAAAATTTAATTTAAAGGAATACAATATATAGATTAATTTTTAATTCAAAAGAATAATACACACACACTTGTATGTATGTATTTATGTATGAATGTATGTATGTATGTATGTGTGTGTGTGTGTGTGTGTATGAGTTTGTGTTCCTGTGTAGATGTTGATGTGTTGGTGAGTGTATATTTGTGAGTGTAAATTATCTCTTTTATGTTTACAACATGGCGACTAGATTTCTTTCTTTTATCATAGTGCAACATTAAAAAAAAAGATACAAAACAATAGCCACAAGCTTATAAAAAACTAATAGAATTCATACTCACTCTAACAATTTGAAAACCATTTTTTTCTTTTTCTGCATGATTGTAAATGATTCAAAGTTATCTATGTTGAAAAAATAAGGAACAGACCATCAATTATTTTCCAGTTGTCTTAGTACAATGTTTTATGCCATTTATGTAAGCTCTGTCATATTTAGATCTTAACTTTGATCAAACATGATGGCTAATGATTCGTAAAGAAAAAAGTATTATCATAAAATAAGTCATTTTTTTTTCTGTGCATTTTGTTTACATAAATAGAGACACCTGAAGTTTGGATTGAAAACTTTATTTTGGGAGAAGAAAGATTAAAATTTTTTTTTTATTTTAGAATAGATATGCTCACTGAAGAGGAAAAGAGCCAATTTTATCTTGTTGAGAAGCACTATATTTCCTAGAATTTCTTAAAGAGAAGACTATTAGAAGATATGAAAAATGTTCCTTTATGGAAGTGACAGCTAAACAATAGCAATATTGAACTCTGTGCTGTAATAACTAAGAAAAAAATACAGAAGACAAGAAAAATACAGAAACTAAGTATTCTATTAGAAAATAAAACTGGAAGCTGTTGTCATCTGAAAAGCCTATTCTGATTATATGTCTGTAATCATAATAGATCTTTTAATAGGGTGATAGATGAGTTATTACTAGTATAGTGTACATTAATTAGACCAGTAATCTCATCTTTTGTTTCTATCAACATTGCTGATTGAACAGTAGTTTTTCCAATCATTCTCAGATGGCATATTTCAATGCTGTCATTCATTACATAAGAATCTGAGAGTCAAATTCGCATTGATAAATACAATACACATAACACACACACACACTTAGAATTCTATTTGTTTCTTTGTTATTCTTGTTTAGCTCCAGATCTGCCTTGATTGAGCAGGCCTACGATCAATAGCATTCAACTCATGAACATCTCGTCTTTCTTCAGGCATTGTAAAGCCTAGACTACATTTTCCAATCTTTGAGGCACAGACATGGCTGTGTGGTAAGAAGTTTGGTTCTGGGTTCAATAACACTGCATGACACCTCGGGCAAATGCCTTCTACTGCAGCCCTGGGCTGATCAAATCAAAGCCTTGCAAGTGTATTTTGTAGATGGCAGCTGAAAGAAGCTCATCATATATATATATATATATATATTATTTATATTATTATATGATTGAATGCCACTCATCCTTTCCCAAGTAAGTTTTATCTTAATAATTAAAATGCATACTCTGCTATTATTTCTATCACTTCCCTGTCTATCTCTCTCCCTCTCTTCTTCATCCTTTCTGTTTTTCTCTCCCACCCTTTCCCTATTCTTCTTTTCTTTTCACCGTTCCCTCTCTCTCTCTCTCTCACTCTTCCTCCTTGACCCTCTCGTCGCTGACATGTGACGAAAGGGGATCTTTATTTCTGCTCACTGCCTTCTTATAGAAAAGACGTGTTTTTTCTGTCTCTTCTCTTAAGCATTCATAATAATTTTTCTATCGTCTTGGCTTAACAGCCCTCACTGTTTTTTTTACTGTCTTGTTCTCACTGTCCTGTTCTTGTTTACACTTTCACCCTCCACAAAAAATTCCAAATTTTATTTAATTTGCTTTGCGGGAAGGACTGTTCCAACGAAGTCGCGTATTGTCCTTGCCTTCGAAACGCGGAGTAGGTGGAACAGGGACAACTGACGAAGGGTTATACTCTTTATGTTGCATGTCTCATTTGTTTGTTTGTTTTTTTTGTTGTTCGAAAAAAGTTTGTTTTCTGTTTTCGTTTCTCATTGTGTTTAGCGTTTTTTCGAGATGTCTTGTACCCATATATGCATGTATGTATACATATAGATGTAGGTATGTACATATATGTATGGATATATGCATATGTCTATATATTATTTATATTATTATTATATACATACACACTATATATCATCTTCATCATTTAACATTAGTCTTCCATGCTGGCATACGTATATGTATGTATGTGCTGGTGTGTGCCTTCTCTAGGCATTTCATGAAGATTGTAAAAGAACATCATTGTCATACAAGCTAGGGTGTTCATTTCCAGTCTTCAGAGAGAAACATATCTGGCCATAGGGAAATATTACTGTGCTTGGAAACTATTGGTAACAGGAAGGGCATTTAGCCATAGAAAATCTGAGTAGCCCGTCGTTCCCTAGTGAAAGGAGCAGTCTGCAAGAGTCCTGTGCCCTTGCCACTTAAAAAGCACTTGTGCTTGTTGTACATAAAAGTGCCCAGCATACTCTGTAAAGCGGGCATCCAGCTGTAGAAACCATATAGAACATAAATTCACCAAGATTTTCTGAAAATTCCGAAAAATAAAAAAGTTAGAGGTTATATGAGGTGCTTAAACCAGAATTCTGCCAAAAATAAAATACTGATAGATTGTTGATAATAATACTGCACTCTTATCTAGAATAGTGTTACTATATACATGCAGACGTCTGAGACCGAATCCACCTAAAAAAAAAAAAAAAGTCAACTGACTGATTAATATTTACTCGCCCTCTACCACTCTGACCCAGAGACATTTTGTCTCCTCACTCCCTTTTCTATTGCTATTCAAAGTGGTTTATGCTCCTTACAACCATCTGATCTTGTACCAGCTAGTTCTATACAGGCCCTTCAGTCTCACCTTCTCTCCTTATCCATAATGTGCTCTGTCCTAATCACATTGTCCATTCTTTCTCTCACAGAACATTTGTTTTCTGGAATTCTTTTCCTGTATGTGTTAATGATACTATTTAGCACCCAGATCAGCAATGATCGAGTCGATCAATGATCAGAGATACTCTATGATCAGCTCTCAAAGAGTGTACCTGAGGTTACATTTATCTAATGTATGGATCTTTCTGATTTGGCGCACACCATTTGTTTTCTAACGAAACACTTTCAAACTTGGGACACTGGTAGAATGTGTCATAATATAAAACATCTTTTACTCTTAGTGTTGTTGAGAAAAGTTTATATTTTTAAAGTTATTTCGTGTTAAAATTGTCGTATTTCGGTAATTTCAACCAATCACTGACGTCTATTGAGGTGAAAACAATTACTGCTGTGGATTGTCAACAACACGTTGTGGCGGTGTAATGGGATCTTTTCCCTTGAATAAAATTAGGGTTTTAGCGTTATGAGTATTTTTGCCAAATTTGGTGATAATCTGTTCAATACACAGTCACAAATTTTTCACCAAATTTGGCAAGAATACTCATAACCCTAACCCTAAAACCAGTACAAACGCACGCACGATGTCATAAATAACAGTACCGCCGATAGTTGTTGTTGACAAACAACGGCACTAATTTTATCCAAGGGAAAAGATCCCATTACACCGCCACAACGTGTTGTTGACAATCCACAGCAGTAATTGTTTTCACCTTAATAGACGTCAGTGATTGGTTGAAATTACCGAAATACGACAACTTTTAACATGAAATAACTTCGAATATAAAATGTTTTCTCTGTTCTATAAGACAAAATATACAAGTATACGAAGTTTTAAAGTGTTTCGGCAGAAAACACTAAATAAAAAATGGTGTCCGCCAAATCAGAAAGATCCTAATGTGTTCCTATATATATTTTTAAGACAGCAGCATATGGTATGTGATTTGACTGCTATTTCTAGCAGGTCACGTGACCACATAAAGGCTCATCTGTGCCCAAGTATTTCAAGCAATCATCAAGTTGCAGCTGTTTGGAGGAACGTCAATTAATCCGTTCCAAAACATTTTCTTTTAAAGAAAGAAAGCCCGCTGGAAAAAAAAAAAGTAGTTTTTTTTAGATGATCTGAGGAGCCAAAAGCAGTGGTAAACAAACTCCAGGTGGGCTTGGTTGGTGACCGCAATTTTTCACAATCTCATATCTGTTTTCTCATAATTCCGAAACTGCATGCCAATGGAAGAAACTGACATTTCTTGCAAGTGAGTTGGCAGGAATAGTTAAGTAGCAGAATTTAAAAAAAAAAAAATGCATCGATATTTCTGATTTTAAATGTCAGCGATGTTCGCTTTTGTCATCGTTTCTGGATCATAAAACAGTTTAACAGTATAGTATTCGGTTAAATTCCCAGGGTTTTAAGGAGCGTGGAATCACTTATTCGCCAATATATTTTCCAGGACCACACTGATCCCGAGAAGTAACGCTTGTCAAGGCTCCATCTTTCGGTTAAAAGCATGTAACCACCCAAGCCAGTGTAGGGGGAATGCAATGTGGTGGAAGTGAACTATTTCGGCAGATGAACTTATTGAATTAACGGCGAATGTCATTTGATGTTAAGCGGATGAACGGAAAACAGACTATTAACGAACCACTGTTTTCATCTGCAGTCGTGGCGTGCACGGATGAAATATTTCAGTTAGCGAAAGAGAAATGTGACTAAAACCCAGGTCAGACATTCGTGCCTCATCGCTGGATGTCTGTTATGAAAGAGTTACATTTATTCGAGCAAGTCGCCCGACCTGGATGGATACACACAGCAGCTTCCACTGAAAACAGACAATTAATTCTTTCAAACATATGAGTGATGACCAATTACTAAAGGGCGATAATTCAAAAGTTTATTCAACAAAGTTTGTTACGAGGTGGCGCTGTCAACCGTACAAAAGCACCAATCAGATATTTAAATGTTGTTGAGGCGTCAGATTTGAATGTTTTCCAGTTTATCATGATTTATTAAATGGTGAGTTTACCTTATTTAACTTTATAATGTTATCGAACCTATTTACAAAATCAGAATAAATTTTCATGAAATAGTATCTTCATTTCATATTGTAATCCGATAACTTATTTTCTTTGTTGCTGATTCTTTTGTAGTCATGTAATTAAAAAAAAAAAAACGATGAATGGCAAGCCGTCGATGACTTGAATTATTTCGCTATAAGTACTTTTTGTTCTTATTAATTAAACATTTAATGTTTACTACGTTCAGAATATTCGTTCTCTATTCGAATAAATTATTCTCTATCCCTACACTATTCTTAAATAATACTCGATTGTTTGAATTAATGATCATGTTATATTTGAAAACATTTTACTAAAGTTATCAAGTATTGTTTCATAATCGTTTTTTTTTGTCAATTATTCTTTTCAAATATTTTGAATATTTCAAATTTATTTATTGATGTCTACCTGTTAAGGTCAAGTCAACCTGTATTTCTCGTCTAATATTGAACTATGGAAATTTTAGCAACAGTTTTTTTAAAGATTTGACTTCGTTATTTTGAACATTTTAATTGACATTTTCATGTATCTAAGAATATATTATGAACTTCCATATAAAGTACACTCTAAACCTATATTTACGTTGCTTTTCGAAACTATCCAATCGTGTAACTGTTAAAGTTCGGTCTATTTGTATAAATGTCAAAGTAAATTCAGGTCGTATGGAAATTATTCTTGGTATCAGACATGGAATATCAAAATAAACGTTTTTATATATATATATATATATATATATATATATATAACGAATACTCGCCGAGCACTTATTAGCCTAATTCTTATGGGAGATAAGCTACATTTTGTCTCATAAGTAATTATTTCGGTAAATTTTCAGATTAACACCATCACGATTTTCACTAGGGTGTTAGGTTTAGGGTTACGGTTAGGGACGGAATTCTCTAACCCTGACTCTAACACCGTAACCCTAACCCTAACTCTAACCCTGACCCTAAACCCCTAACCCTAACACCCTAGTGAAAATCGTGCGGGTGTTAATCTGAAAATTTACCATTTTTTTCTTTATTTTGGTAGAGACGGACTATATGTAATCTGAACCTTCCCCCCCCCTTATTTATTAATTTTTTTACGGAATCCTACGTTTT
>NC_068986.1:39507560-39518224 GCF_001194135.2 Octopus bimaculoides
ATGCTAGAAATAACAGCCAAATCTCACAAAACTAGTGTTAGGGTTAGGGTTTGGTTTACCCTGTGGATCTATATAAAAACC
The DNA here is from genome assembly GCF_001194135.2 of Octopus bimaculoides. Taxonomy (NCBI): domain Eukaryota; kingdom Metazoa; phylum Mollusca; class Cephalopoda; order Octopoda; family Octopodidae; genus Octopus; species Octopus bimaculoides. Next base: position 39,507,642 of record NC_068986.1, read on the forward strand.
GGGGGTGGGGGGAATCGAAATTTTGAAATTGAGATTTTTGAAAAAATTTTTTTCAGAATCGGAATCTCCATAGCCTAAAACGTGGGATTCCGTAAAAAAAAAAAAAAAAAAAAGTGGGGAAAGGTTCAGATTACATATAGTCCATCTGGACCAAAAAAGTTTATCCTTATTCCAAATTGGTGCAAGTCATGTAGTTCTTGGGAAGGGAAGGGAAGATTGGGAAAAGTGTTTAGTGTGGGTTCTAGGAGTTGAGATACTAAGAATTTGCTCCATTCTCACCTTAAATTTAAGGCTTCTTAATTTGCACCACCCAATCACAATCAACAAGCGTTTAATTTATAGACAACAATAGGCGAATTCATTACTATGGTACACAACATTTGTAGATGTAAAATTAGCTAGATAATCTGCTTGATGTTGCACATACTCTTCTGGTACTTTTTTCTTAGAGCTTATATAATTTGCATATAAATATCTTTCAGTGTACGTGTTCTTTAGTATGTCGTCTTCAGCATGTCTAGTCAGTAAGCTTTGAACATGTTTGGATCATGTCATTTATTTTAACTATTTTCGAAATATTTGAAGCTTTTCTGTCAAGGGAGCCTTTACACATTCATTCACCTTGATAGAGATAGCAGACAAAATTCAAAAAACTAGAAAGAGAAGGAAATGTTGATTAATGTAGCCCTAGCTACACTGAAAAGTTAGATGAGATGGTTACAGTTGAACCCCTTTGATCATGGGTCTAATGGATTAGAGCTGATTTGGGAGAGAACTTTGTGAAGAATCCTCCAAACACTATGTAATCCCACCACACATTTTGATGTACCAGTGTATAAATCATTGTGAACAGCCGAAAGAAATTTGGTTGTGCTACAAATAGTGTTGATAGATTTTTGTTGATTTCAACTTTCTAGAAGCATTGAACAGTAATTGATGATGCATTTGGTTTTTGCCATTTCAAATATCCGAGAAAACGTTAAAAAAAAAAAACAGGTGTTAATTTTTGTTACCATCAATTGTCTTGGTCCCTCTCTTGTTGTAAATGACAGATGAGGGTTCCACAGTTTCTTGCTGAACACCCTGCATAGATGATTCATTTTTATAGTGATCAAAGGTTTGCGCTATACATTACCTTCCTCTCTCAAATTGACATGGCCTGTACGATTAAAAGTGCAACATAGGCGCAGGAGTGGCTGTGTGGTAAGTAACTTGCTTACCAACCACATGGTTCCGGGTTCAGTCCCACTGCGTGGCACCTTGGGCAAGTGTCTTCTACTATAGCCTCAGGCCGACCAAAGCCTTGTGAGTGGATTTGGTAGACGGAAACTGAAAGAAGCCTGTCGTATATATATATATGTATGTGTGTCTGTGTTTGTCCCCCTAGCATTGCTTGACAACCGATGCTGGTTTGTTTACGTCCCCATAACTTAGCGGTTCGGCAAGAAGAGACCGATAGAATAAGTACTAGGCTTACAAAGAATAAGTCATGGGGTCGATTCTCTCGACTAAAGGCAGTGCTCCAGCATGGCCGCAGTCAAAATGACTGAAACAAGTAAAAGAGTATGAAATGAAGTGTTTTGCTCAAGAACACAATGCACTTCCTTGTCTAGAAATCAAAATAATGATCTCACAATCATGAGGGCAACTCCCTAACTACTAGGCCATGTGCATTCTAGTATCTATGGGATGATAAAATAATGAAAGGAAATTTGTATTGCCGTGTAAATTATAAATATCTCATTAATGTGTTATTCTTCATTATTTTTCTATGTTAATATTTACATTTTACTTTTCTTTAGATTCTTGACACACATTAGCTAGAAAGTAAATCTCAGAACAAGCCACTGAATATGACGAATAATACAGGGGTAAAAGTAGTTGTTCGTGTTCGACCATTATCTTCAAAAGAAAATCAGGATTCAATTAGGACTGTGGTCGAGCCCATAAATGACCATATCCTGGTATTTGATCCTGCCGATGACAGATGTGAAATAAATGGTATGTCAACTTCGAAATTTGTGCGAGGAGATATTACAAGACGACGGAACAAAAACTTAAGTTTTGCATTTGATCATGTGTTTGGTCCAGAGAGTTTGAATGTTGAAATATACGAACACACAAGTAAAGTAATACTTGATGGATTACTTAATGGTTACAATTGTTCAGGTAAGTTGGTTTCTTTTTCTGTTTTCTCAAAGGTGAGAATAAGCTGTTAAAGTTATTGGACATCGTCATCATTTAATGTCTGTTTTCCATGCTGGCATGAGTTGGATGGTCTGATCAGAGCTGGTGAGCTGCTACTAGGTGTGGTTTTTACAGCTGGATGCCCTTCCTAATACCAACCACTTAACAGTGTGAGTTGGGTGCTTTTAATGTAGCACTGGCACGAGTGCTTTCACATGGCACCTGCATGTGTAATTTTTATGTGGCATTGGCTCAGGGTTTCTGCAGTGGCCTTAACACCAGTGGGAGAGGCCTTAACATTTCCGCTGTGGAGTACGGATTTTCTTGAGTACAGCAAAGTACCAGGCATCTTGGTCCTTTGTCATCTTGTCTGAAAGGTTCAGCATTGATTTATTTGACTTTGCATCAGTCTCAACAAAAATATTTAAAAGAATAAAAATTAAAAAACACCTAAAAGTCAATACTGGAGTAGAAAAACTAACCAAATACCTGTGAAGATATGTTCAAACCAGTTATTAAAACTGATATGAACTGATGAATCTTTAAAAATGTTGTTTTATGTTATGCTGTTTTTTCTTTAATTAAGTTGCATGTCTTGGGACCAATTGCCAAGATAAGTTGAAGTATGCCTGGTTTTATATATCTACATTATATATATATATATATATACACACGCACACACACACACACACACATATATTATCTATCTATTTATATATATATATATATACACACACACATATTATCTATCTATCTATCTATATATATATATATGGAGCTCCTCTATGCTGATGAACTTGCTCTAATTGCTGAGTCACTATCAGAACTAGAGGAAAAGTTTAAGGTGTGGAAGCAGGGACTAGAATTGAAGGGCCTTAGAGTCAACCAAGCTAAAACCAAAGCCTTAATAAGTTGAAAGTCAGACAAGCCACAAATCCCTTCAGGTAGATGGCCCTGCTCAATCTGTAGAAAAGGTGTAGGTAGAAACTCCATAAGATGTACCCAGTGTAACCTATGGACACATAAGAGGTGCAGCAATATCAAAGGAAGGCTAACTAGGAAGATAGTTTTTGTATGTGGCAAAAGCTCAGGAGCAATAAACACTGAAAATGTGCAGAGAACAGCTTCTGTCACATTCCAGGGAGAAAAACTACAAGTAGTTGATAGCTTCCGTTACCTAGGTGACCAGGTCAGTAGCGGGTGTGGATGCTATGAAAGTGTAGCTGCTAGAATAAGAATTGCCTGGGCATAGTTCAGAGAGCCCCAACCTTTGCTGGTGACAAAGGGCTTCTCGCTCAGAGTAAAAGGTAGACTGTATGACTCATGTATGAATAGCCATGCTACATGGTAGTGAAACATGGGCCGTGATTGCTGAGGGCATGTGTAAACTTGCAAGGAATGAAGCCAGTATGCTCCACTGAATGTGTAATGTCAGTGTCCATACACGACAGACTTAAGAAGCATCATATGTGGTGTGCAAGAGAGACGACTGCACTGGTATGGTCATGTGTTGCGAATAGATGAGGACAGCTGTGTGAAAAAATGTCGCACCCTAGCAGTTGAGGGAATCTATGGAAGAGATAGACCCAGGAAGACATGGGATGAGGTGATGAAGCACGACTTTTGAACATTGGGCCTCACCGAGGCAATAACTACTGACCGAAACCTTTGGAAATATGTTGTGCTTGAGAAGAACCGACAAGCCAAGTGAGGCCATAACCTGTGCCCTATGCAATTGGTGTATAGCCAGCTCACCTATGAGTATCCTTCATTCATTGGACAATAAACTTTGCTTGCAAAGACCTGTTGAGGCAAGTGAAATCAAAATCGCTGATGTGGCCAATGACAGTACCGCCTGGTTGGCACTTGTGCCAAGCACCATCTGAGCGTAACCGTTGCCAGGGCCACTGACTGGATCCTGTGACGGTGGCATGTAAAAAGCACCCACTACACTCTCAGAGTGGTTGGTGTTAGGAAGGGCATCCAGCTTTAGAAATATTGTCAGCCCTCAGTCAAACTGTCCAACCCATGCCACCATGGAAAGAGGATGTTAAATGATGATGATATATATACATATACACATATAATTAGGTTTATGCATACACACACACACACACACACACACACACACACACACACACACACATATATATATATACATAGGTGTGAATGTATATCTGATTAGTATTAGTATAGGTGCATATGTGGGTCTGTACATATATTTGTATGTATGCTTGCTGGAGTGTGAGTATAGACAGGTACAGATAAGAATACCGTATCACTTTTTGTCTACCTATGATATGTTACTCCATACTCCTATTAGGAATACTCTACATAAACTTAGCTTATACACTAGGGCTAAGAACCCCTCTATTAAAGCATTTGCACATGTTTTATAGTATGTTATTTTTCTACTGCTAGTTTAGGAAAAAAAAAAAGCACCTAATCTGCTGACATAACAGACAGCTAAAAAGACCTATTTATTTAGAAATGGCACTCTCTAGTCATTTCTTGGTCTAATTAAGTAATTTTTTTTTTTAGAACTACTTTCCAAATACAGTAATCCCTCGCCATGTTGCAGTTCACCTATCGCAGTTTATTATTTAAGCTTTTGTCAGTTCCTCTGTGGTATTGTTTTGCATTTATATATACAAATTATCAAAAAAAAAAAATACATATATACACAGTTTCTACTTCCGATTTTCACCTATCGCAGGGTGTTTTGGAATGTAACACCTGCAATAGTCAAGGGATTACTGTATGACGTTCTATAAACAAAAAAAATATTGTTAAAAAATGTTAGGTGTAAGCATGGATGTGTGGTTAAGAAGTTTGCTTCTCAGTTACCCAGTTCTGTGTTCAGTCAAACAATATTGCATCATAGTCTTGGGTTGACTAATTGCTTGTCAGTGAAATTTTGTTGATGGAAACTGTGTGGAAGCCTGTTAGCTGAGTACGTGTGTATGTATTGTTTTTGTTTAAATCAGCTTGCAGACAGAAATACCTTGTGCTATTTATATCCCTGAAGAAAGTTAACCCAATAAGTTGGTGAATTTAGTTGTTTTGCTTTTGATAAAATAAGTTCTGGCAGGGGGTGGTGATGATATAATTGACTGAAACCACTGAAAGAATATTTTTATAAGTATGTTTAGACTAAACATACTTGTAAAAATATTCTTGTAAAAAATATGTCATACCAGCTTAATCGAACATTCTTTCTATGATTTAGTATTTGAAATTGTCCTTCTAACTCTCATAGCAATTCTCCCATTCAAGCAACCATATTTTTATCTAAACAATTATACAATAACTGACAATGAAATGAGTAAAAGGAAGCAACCTGTATGGGTTTTGCATGCTTTGCTTGAGTTATGTATGTTTATAGATTTTTATAGAGGATGGGATACCAGACTCTGTTTTATTGCTTTATATTTAATAAATATCTATGCACAGAATGGAGGAAGTTTTGTGGAATGCTTGTGAAGCAGAGATATTCGACCTACTGGAAATAGGTTTCTGAAAGATGGTCAAACTGTGCCTGAAAATCGTCTGTGTGATACAGATATTGGTTTGACCTGGTCTTGTCAATGGCTGTGAGTTGGTTGGCTGTGTTTCAAAAGAACACTGTGTGCTTGTTTTTTAGATTGAGAGATGATGTGTAAACTTAATGCATATAGTGTTCTGTGGAGTCATTATTGTCAGTACCTAGAACCTGCTGTTTTGGTCATGCATAACTGATTAGCATGGAGTCAACTCATGGATACACTCCAATCCTTAGTCCACGCATATACAGTACTTTTTCTACTTCCTCTACAATGGCCTCTATCTCTGAAAGATTGCTAGTTGAGCTCCACTTTTTCCCTGACAAATTTATCACAAATACTGTCTTCAACTCTTTCTTCCTATATTGCCAATCATCCCTGGTCAAAATTTTCTTGGAGTTGTTCATGATAAAACATCAATTTCACCAGTCTTTGAGGACCCGTGAAAGTCAGAAGTGTAGCTCTTCTTCCTTTGATAGTTTTTTTTTTTTTTTCAAATAAAAAAAATCTTTTGAAGACATTTCATTTCATATTTGGGTTGGTATCACTACCAAAGTGGATCATAAAGACAGACCTTGCATTACTTTCTGGTTTATGATCTTGGACAGGCTTCAGACTGCTACTGACCTGTTCAGTGTATTGCAACTATTTGATGTGTAGCTTTAAATGAAGAACATGCTCTGTCTTACAATGTGAACACCAATACTGATAGTTGTAAAGATATTTTATGTTTATATACTTAAATTTCTTCACCTATAAAGAACATTGGATTGTTTTAATTTCAAGTGTTTGTTATTAATTGACATTGAAATATTTAGAAACCATCACCAATTGCTAGTATTTTTTTATCAATTTAGAAATGTTGAGGGCTCATTTTATATATTTTTGATGGTGGTTGGGGAAATAGAAACAAAAATCAATCTGTTTGTAAACTATATATTTGTTGAAAGCAAATTGAAAAACGTAGATCAATGTTCACTTGGATAAACTATGAGCTTTTTATGAATTTGCTCACATAAATTTATTGATTTCATTAGAAGCATTGCAAAAGGTTTATATTTGAAGAATGTACCTCTTACTAATTGCTGAAAGTTAATCAATTTTAGTGATATTGTGCATTTTATGAATGTGCTAAATTGCTTCTAGCTTTGTTCATTGATACTGTATAGATGTAGCTAATAGCTGCCCATTATATAGTTATAGTTTTAATTAAGTGATTTACAGTAAGTGTTGTGGCAGCAATTTGAAGAGTTGTAGCTATTGACCTATAGACCAAGGGTTATCAGTTCAAACCTTGCTTTAGGCATCTGCAGTCTGTCTTTTGAATTCAGTTTAATGTGTTGGGAATAAAAAGAAAAAAGTGCAATACTTTTATTTCTTGTTTTATTGATTGATTAGACTTGAAAAATAAGTTCTATTAATAATTAGTGATTTCTATATCGTAGGCAAAAGCCTTAAATATTGGAGCTGGAGTTTAGTGGATTACTCTTGTTAATCTTGGAAGGCAAAGTTGACTGTGCCAGGAGTACTCAGGGGTAATCTTTACATTCATTTAATAAACTTCTATTTCAAGACATTTTTGATTTATATTTCAGTATTTGCTTATGGTGCTACTGGTGCTGGGAAAACATATACCATGCTTGGTACCAATGACTTTCCTGGAATCACATTCCTCACTCTTATGGACCTTTATCAGAGAATAGAGGCAATTAAAACTGAAAAAAGCTGTGATGTTGCTGTTTCATATTTAGAGGTAGGTTGTTTATTTAATTGTACTCTAGATCACGAGCATAATTAAAGAGGAAGATAAGATCCAAATTATTTGCTATCCTGAACTGTGGCACCTGTTGGCCTTTTTCACTTACTCCCAGTTCTTCTTCCAACCCAACATTGCATATGTACCTACACACCCACCACCATCACCAACAAAAAAACTGTACATAAACTCTTTCTCAACTTCACATGACTCTCCACCATGGCAGCTGTATGCTGCTTCATACCATTTTTTTTATACATGCTGTTTGTTTTAACCCTTTTATCACTATATTTCTCATGAAGTACATTCTCCATGTGTTGCAATTAATATTGAAACTAATCCAGTCTGGAGGGATTTAGTAAAATAACTCAGATATTATTCAGTGAGTGGCTTACACCATAAAATTATGGTAGAAAGTTTCAATTTATATATGAACACCTTCAAACTAGTGGTTTTGTATGACTGAACAAAGGCAGTTATGTGGGTTGGCATCAAAAGGATTAATGTTACATTAACCCTTTAGCATTTAAAACGGCCATATCCAGCCCAGGTATGCTACCTGTTTCATGTTCTAACTTGCCAGATCCAGCCTATCACACATACCCTTCAATGCTATTCTAAAAAAATACAATCACATCATCAAAATTTCAAAGCTACAAAATAATGCATGATTAATTAAAAACAATATGAATGAAAAAGCATTACATTTGACAGTGTAACTTGAATGCTAAAGGGTTAATAAAAATCCAATGTTATTCAAAAATGGTTGAATGCTCCAAGACACACTACAGTACTACATAACAATGGATGGATGGTTACCAGTGTAAATATATGTATTTAAAAAATAATTTAGTCTAAAATGGAAAGATAGTGGCTGTATCCTTTGTAGCAGCAGTCCCTCAGTCAACTGGTGAAGTTTGTATTTAGCTTGAACTTCATGTTGATGCTTAAAGTAAAACATTTAGTATGGGGTAAGTCACAGTAGAGATGACAAAAGAAAGAGAGGTTGGTGCATTGATGGACTAAGTGGTAGGGGGTATACACCTTGGTAGCTCAGGTGACCAGAAATTGTTATCAAAAAGGTGGAGAAGAAACTGTAAAATATTGTTGTGTACATATGTCTTTGCCAATCAGTTGAATATTCATTATCTTTCAACGTGTGTAGGTTATTTGCAAATGTAACAGTGAGTGAGGAGGATAAGAGAAATTGCTTTTCCTAGGTTTGGGAATTAAGTTTTCGCACAGATTAAAGGAGCAGACAGTAGTTTGGTGAGGACAGAAGATAGGTACAGAGTGCATTGTTTGAAGCTAATGACAAGGAAACACGAGGACTTGTCATCTTGTTGGATTAGATTGTTCAGAGAAAGCATTGTATGTGACAACGTAGAGCTGCCGTGGTGGAAACTTGGGTGAAGTTGAGAAAGAGTTTATATGCAGTTTGTTGTTGTGTGTGTATGTACAGTGTTGAATTGCAAGTAAAATGGGGAGTAAATGAAGAAACTAACTGGTGCCACAGTTCAGGATAGCAAATAATTTGGGTTTTACATGAGTGTTGTCAGTGTGAGTGAAGATTTTAACAAGGAGTAAGAGACTGACTACAGGTATGCGGATAATTTGAAAATATCTCCTGGATTGACACTGTGTCCTGCATAATTACGGGTTGCTCCTTGGTGAGGCATAGCACCCATTCAACCACCCTGCCAGGGATACAGCAAAGTCATAGGACTGCAACATAGCAGATTGTAAAGAGGCAGCAGAAAAACGCAACTGAGCCAACAGCGTTTCTTACATTAATGCTGAGTAGAGAAATCTTGGAAGGATCACCAAGCTCTATCAAGAGCATAACTGCAATGCATCCATGGTTGTGTAATCAGCTAATGAAAGATTTATCATCACTCAAGCTCCCAATTCAAATAGAATTGAGTGGTGACAGAGGGTCATGGAAATCCATGCCAGCAGTATGACCGAATAAAAGTCTTTGGTGCTAATGTTAAGGTTTATGGTAAGTAAAATGAACATTTTCTCCTCTCTCGTAAGTACAAACTTGACATTTCTGAAAAAGTATTGGAGTAAAGTTTTACTTGGGCATCTGAGAAGTTTTAGAAATTGAGGTTGAGAGGTGTCTCAGAGAGGAATTAGTGGCTTGTGTTGCTGTTATGTCTTAGATTAGCCTGTATGGAACAGATCTAAAGGTGTTTCTGTGTAGTTATACGACTTCCTGGACATAGTCACCAAATCTTCCTCTTATCACACTCTCATGATTTATTTAAGGAAAAATCTCATTTGGTAAGGTTACATAGTTTAAAAAATTGGCAAAATGGTCATGATTAGGGTATTTTGAACTATCAGAGGGTAAATACATGTTGGTACTTTCAATCCAAATGGTTGAAATGAAGGCACCAGGTATTTGTGTAGAAGAAGCAAAGAATAATACCCAGATATTGTAATGGTTGGAAAAAACAATGTTTGGACAAAGAGAGGATTCTGCATCAGCTGTTAGAACAACCTTCTCTATTAACTACAGGTTCAGATCCCTGTACTGTTGCTGAAAAAATTTTCCATCATTTCTCTGACAGTCATCCTATTAAAAGAAAGATGCTGACAGGCAATAGCAGAATACTAATAATAATCCTTGTTACTCTCAAACCAGATGCCTTCATTTTTTTTTTTATTATGTTCATTTCCAGTTGCTGTTCCTAACTATTCTCATTGGAATTAGTTTGTTTTTGTTTACAGATCTATAATGAGCAAATTAAAGACTTGTTGAATTCAAAATCTCAGTTACCAATCCGAGAGGATCCCAAAGCTGGTGTTATAATACCTGGTCTTACATTACACAAAGTAAGTATTATTTTAATGTGTATTTATGTATGTCTGTACAGCTTAAAAAATACTTGTTATTTCACTCATTACTTTATTTATAGTACTGTATAAATTATTTAATGCAGAGACATTAGTCACAGCAGAATAACAATAATCTTATGTTATCAGACCAGTTGGTGATGAGAGCAATCAAACTTAACTAGTGCTGGTTTCGCACGCACGCACGCACGCACGCACGCACGCACGCACGCACGCACGCACGCACGCACGCACGC
>NC_068986.1:39519246-39520631 GCF_001194135.2 Octopus bimaculoides
ACGCACGCACGCACGCACGCACGCACGCACGCACGCACGCACGCACGCACGGCGAAGTATAGCATTATTGGTTACAGGTTTCCAATGCCCAGTCACTGGTTCACTGTATTTTTTGTTGGGAGAGTGACAAGGAGTTGTCTTTGTAATTCAAGCAGATATTCCTGCTATTTCTAGCCTCCAGTTATGTGCCGTTGACAAGGCTAAGGAAGGCTGAAATCGTGTGATCTAGGGATCAATATTACCTTTTGGTATTAACACCACTTCTGTCACCAATAACTTTTTTGATGAGCCCACTGGCTATTCATGACGCCAGTGTTTGTTTAGACTCTGATTCTGTGCATATCGCTTGCAGAGATATTGCTGCTATCGCCAGTATCTGAGTGTCTACCATTGACAAGGCCAGGGAAGGCCAAAACCATATGTGCAAGCCCTTCATTTATATATCTATGTGTGTGTGTGTGTGTGTCTTAGTGGCTGTGTTAGTCCTACTACATTGCCTGACAACCAGTGTTAGTTTGTTTATGTTCCCATAATTTAGTGGTTCAACAAAAGAGACAAATAGAATGAGTACCAGACACAAAAATAAGTACTGGTGGCAATTTGTTGGATTAAAATCTTTCAAGTTGGTGCTCCAGCATGGCCGCAGTCCAGTGACTGAAACAAATAACGATAAAAGATTTACTACAGTTCTATATTTAGGAGATGAGGAATTATTTACATTATTTACATTTGACGAAGGCTGGAGGGTATATCAGCCGAAACGTGTTAACAACAAACAAGATGAGGAGAAATATCCGTCAAATGTAAATAATGTAAAAGATTTACTCATATGCATGTACACATACACACAATGAAATGGGCTTCTGTGTAGTTTCCTATCACCAAAAATCACTCACAAGCATCGGTCAACAAAAGACAAAGAGATGTACCATGTTTGTATTATCTGTGTCATTTGGTTATAACATACACACATCAGTTTAGAAATGCAGTTCTCCATAAGTAGTTCATAGCTTTGCTTTCCTTTCCTTTAACCCTTTCGTTACTAACCCGGCCGTAGCTGGCCGAAAAATTTTTTGGTTCATAAGACCAACCCGGCCGTAGCCGGCCGAGAGTACCCATTGTTATTTAAATGTATATTTGAACCCAAATTTCGTTAGTACATTCGTTAAAACACCTGATTTCACTTTGCAAACAGTTGAGTTATTGTATCCGACATTGTTTGGCGTGATATTTGAACTCGGTGAATTTTGGAAGATTTTTTTTCCACATTTTTTGCGGCGTTAATTTTTTTCAACTTTGAAGATGGAGAGGAGTTTCATGCTATCAAGCAGTGATTCCGAATTTGAAGGTTTTTCAACAGAAGATATGGAGATATCGAAGAAAAG
>NC_068986.1:39521107-39529746 GCF_001194135.2 Octopus bimaculoides
GTTACCCAGAATAACAAATTACTGGAGCGATCAGGAACCTTTTGGCGATGAATATATTTCCAGTATTATGAATGAGTACGATTCGTGAAGCTGAACCAATATTTACATGTGAGAGACACTAGCAGTGCCCCAGTACGTGGAGAACTTTGAGACAAAAATTATGCAACAGAATTAATTAAGAACCCTTTCTTTAATTATGTTCCAAATATCACATTAATATCTTGATAAATAAAAAAGTTACAGGTGTTTAATGAGACTAGTCTAAATTCATGATTATTTTAGAATTTAATTGAAACTCATGAGGGATGTATTTTGGTCAGAAATATAGTAACGAAAGGGTTAAAATGCATTAATCTCCTTTAAAACATTAAGAAAGTATAGCTTGTTGCTAATTGTTTTTGCATTAGTTCTTTCTATGCAATTAAATGAAAGTTGGCGCAGGAGTGGCTGTGTGGTAAGTAGCTTGCTTACCAAGCACATGGTTCCGTGTTCAGTCCCACTGCGTGGCACCTTGGGCAAGTGTCTTCTACTATCGCCTCAGGCAAACCAAAGCATTGTGAGTGGATTTGGTAGATGGAAACTGAAAGCAGCCCATCGTATATATGTATATGTATATATATATATGTGTGTGTGTTTGTGTGTCTGTGTTTGTCCCCCCAACATCGCTTGACAACCGATGCTGGTGTGTTTACGTCCCTGTAACTTAGTGGTTCGGCAAAAGAGGCCGATAGAATAAGTACTAGGCTTACAAAGAATAAGTCCTGGGGTCGATTTGCTTGATTAAAGGCGGTGCTCCAGCATGGCTGCAGTCAAATAACTGAAACAAGTAAAAGAGTAAAGAGAGTATTTAAAGGGTTTCTTGCTATGCAATCATGTGGTTGCTAAGAAATTGTGGTTAGAACTTAGATGAATAGTTTGTGAGAACCATGCATACCATGTACTAAAGGCTCAGCAAACAAACTGAGAATTAGCAATGAATTTAGTATGTAGGTAGAGATCCCTCAGAGATCACTTCTCAACCCAGTCCTGTTTATCATAGTCCTCTGGATTATAACAAGGCACATGCCGTCAGTAATTACTCAGGGTAGGTAGTTGGTAACCGTTATGTAGTAAAACACAAAAAATAAATGAAACACAGGTGTGCGACTGAGTTGAAGGCAGATTTACTTCTGCTTTTATAGCATGTAAAAAAAAAACAGGTGTTGTAGGAGTGTACGCAGCACGTGTTCGACAGCAGTACTATGTGTAGCTTAAATACTAAGATTGACAGGCAGGAGCGAATTATGCCTAACTTATCTAGGAAAAAAAAAAGATATTTTGTATTTTATACACAATAATCAGAGTAAACTTCATGATTTTATTGGATTAGGTGCATATTTTGCCATAAAAGGAAAATGTTGCTATTGATCTATTTTATTCAATGTAGGCACTGCCTACCTAGGTGGTATGTCCCTAGTTATAACAGAGGACCTTGAGACTGGCTGACCATAGAAATTCCTGTATGCTGATGACTTAGTTCTTATAGCTGAATCTGTAGGAGATTTAGAGAAATTTCCAGACATGGAAGTGAAACCTAGAATTGAGTAAACTTTAAAAAGTTTTGGTTGGTGGGAAAGACGACAGAAACTTGTCAGGCAAATGGCATGCTTGATACGCAGAATGGAAGTAGGTAGAAATGGGTACACCATATGTTCCTAATGTAAAATACTGGTAACCAAGATGTGTAGTGGTATGACAAGCAGATTAATGTAGAAGGTAGACATCATATGTTGCAGACATGCAGGAGCAGTTAATAGAAACCTGGTACTAATTCTATCGGATCTTTTGTAGAACCACTAAGCTATGGGGGACATATACACACTAGCACTGTTTGTTAAGCAATGGTGGGGGATAAACACATGCATGCACACATGCACGACAGGCTTCTTTCAGTTTTCATCTACCAAATACATTCACAAGGCTTTCGCCTGCATAAGACTATAGTTGAAGACACTTTCCTAAAGTGCCATGCAGTGAAACTGAACCTGGAATCATGTGATTGGAAAAATAGCTTTCTTGCTGTATGCCGTTTACAAAGTGTTCCTTAAATAGCTACTTCTCTAAAAGACAAAAAAAATCGGCATTAGTTTCATTCTTCTTTAACATCGGTAATTTAAAACTGGTTTTCTGCTAATTATTCTCTCTAAACCTATTTCTGTGTGTGTGTGTGTGTGGTATGTAAATATAGGTATGTATGTGTGTGTTTGCACATAATATAATTTTTTCCTTTCTATTTCTAGCCTCAAGATGAGCAGGATTTGTTGAAAATGTTATATTACGGGAATCAGAACCGTTCACAACACCCAACAGATGCTAATTCGGAATCGTCTCGATCTCATGCTGTTTTTCAGGTATATCTGATGTTATTTGAGTTATGAAACAAATTTAGGAGTGGTGTAGGTATTTCTATTTAGTTGTATGTCTGCTGCAAGTGAATATGGGCCCTGGTCAATAAGTATTCAGACTATTGCCATAGCAACGAAACTAAAGCGCACAAAGTGAAGCCGCCTGGCAAAGATTGACCTTCAACTCTGCTGTGCATGTGCAATAAGTTTTAACATTCTAACTCACTTCTGCTGTTTACAGCAGTGCTCGGAAAGAAGGTGTGTAGTGTGTGATTGTCACATTGACCACGACAGAAAGTTGAGCAGAGAATCTGCATCAAATTTTGCCAAAAGCTTGGTGATACCTGCTCAGAGACCTATGCAAAGTTTTCAAAAAGTTTTCATTGTTCTCGACAATCAAGGAGACCTTGATTGGTTAGATGAAAGCAGTTTTAGCACAAACTTGGCAGACATGTGTCTCACACCCAAATCTTCAGTGATAATGGACTGAATTGAACCGTATCTAATCTGCACATACTCTGATAACTCATGGATGGTGATTCAACGATTTCCCCTTACAGCTGCATGCACATCTGCAATGTTTTTCTCAGTTCTGCTGGTTGCTGGTCTCCTAGAATGTTCGTCAATATTGACATTTTTTGACCATCTTGGAAGCGTCTGAATCTCTCGTACGCTTGTGTACGACTCATACGCTCCTCTCCATATACTTTCTACAACTATGCATCGGCCTCTGAGCAGGTATCGGCATGGCAACTTTCTCTGTCATGTTCAATGTGACGATCACACGCTACACACCTTCCTTCCAAGCACTGTTGTAAACAGTGGAAGTGAACATGCATGCGAACGTTCAAGGTCAATCTTTGCCAAGCGGCTTTACTCTGCATGTCTAGCTTTGTTACTATAGCAAAAGTTCGGATACTTATTGATCAGACCTCGTAAAATGATTTCTAACATAAGTAAAAGGCTTCAAATTTGAGGAAGGGTGTATCTTCATTTATGTCCACCTCAGCACTTGAATAGTTTTTAATTCTATTGATGTCAGAAGGACGAAGAGCAACATTGGCTTCAGCAGAATTTGACACATGTCTTCTGCCAACATAACCATGGATTGAGCAAAACCCCTTGTGTGAAATTTTGTGGGTGGAGGCTGTATGGAAATAAGTTGTATATGCATGTGTGTATTACTGCTAAACCAGTTACAGTGAACTTGGACTAAATATAACGTCTTGTGGTATTTACTCCGAGTTATGTCCCTTTACACCACGATGGCCTGAGACTTTCAATAAACCGATTAACAAAGATCGATAAAATAAATACCAGACAAATCAATTGCATGCAGTGCTCCATTGTGGTTGCATTCCAAAGTGACTGAAACCAATAAAAGAATGATTGTCTTATTGAATTTCGTTCTCATGTTTATTTTTTGTAATAGTTTATAAAATCAAACACTTGTTCTTTTGAGAACCAAAACTATTTCTTTTTCATATTTGTGTTTTTGAACAAAATGAAATATACAAATATAAAAAGTACAAAATACAAGAGAGAATTGTAACAATATGCTCACATTCTCTTTTTATTTTTTCTCTCTTTTACATATTTCTTGAGTTCTAAAATAAACATTGATGAATTAAATTTGTCTCATAGATATAACGTTTTAACCCATATTGTATAAAAGTATTTAGAAGGAGTTTATATCTTTTCTTTGCTGGAAAATCAAAGCAACATTTTAATTCTGTAAATTAAATTGAACTTATTACTTGAACATTCTATCTGCAAAATTTCTGAAAGTGTTTTTATCTTGAACAAAACAAAAGATAACAATATTTCCCCATCAATTAATTAATCTTATTTTGTTATCAATAATTATTTAATACAATATATATTTTTTGTTTCTTTGTAGGTGTTTGTAAAGCAGTCTGATAGAACAGCTAATTTAGTAAAATCAGTCCACATTGCCAAAATGTGCTTGGTTGATCTGGCCGGTTCTGAGCGTGGTACTGCAACAAGTAACAGGGGCCCCAGAATGCGAGAAGGAGCCAATATCAATCGGTCTTTACTAGCATTGGGGAATGTTATTAATGCACTGGCTGATGAAAAGGTAAGTTATCAAAACTGAGCCATGCAAATCATTTACTTCTATATCAAATGTGAAAGAGTCAGTCTGAGCTAAATGTTTACAGATATTTACCACACTGAAGCAAATGGTTGCATGTTCAAAGTCTAAGACAATATTTCATTTGAGAATCATCGTTCATCGTTTAACGTCCGCCTTCCATGCTAGCATGGGTTGGACGATTTGACTGAGGACTGGTGAAACCGGATGGCAACACCAGGCTCCAATCTAATTTGGCAGAGTTTCTACAGCTGGATGCCCTTCCTAACGCCAACCACTCAGAGAGTGTAGTGGGTGCTTTTACGTGTCACCCGCACGAAAACGGCCACGCTCGAAATGGTGTCTTTTATGTGCCACCCGCACAAGAGCCAGTCCATGGGCACTGGCAATGATCTCGCACGAAAGATATCATGTGTCGCCCGCACATGAGCCAGTCCGGGGGCACTAGCAAACAATCCCAATCAATATTAATTTCGTTAACTGGTTGAATAATTTTTTAGGGTGCCATGGGTTTTATAGAAGGTAGATGACTGTGGCAAATTTGGAGTGGACGAATGGGCTCATCCTTCAGTTTTGCCTGTAGGTTGGAGATGGCAAAAGACATATGCCTTCTGTGGAGGATGTTCTGATTCTTTCTGAGTGAATGAAACTTTTTTTTTAACAATCTTATTTATTGTGTGTGTGTGTAAATTTATGTTGTATTTTGTATTTTCTTTTATATGTGTACCCTCTAAAATATTTGCTTACATCTGTTTCAACATTCTGTACTTGCCTTGTGATGAGACATTTTGTTATTGTTCTTTGTGGAGGAGGTGCATCACCTATAATGTTTGATGTCAAACTGGTGATGTCAATGCAGTTGATTATTAATTTGAGATCCTGCATGTTGATTACTTGTAAGGAAAATAAAGGAGTGAGAAAAGCAAATTTTTGAAGAATAAGCATTGAGAAAGTGTTTAGTGTAGAGGTTAAGGGATGAAATGCAATAGGTAAGTATGGTGGGCTTAGGTGGAGGGGCAAAACCATAGAAGTATTGATAGAAGAAACAGAAAGAAATAACAGACCATTTGTTAGTTAAGGGTTAAAAGGTGTTGTGAGTGAGTCTTTGCCAACCAATTGCATAGTTGTTCATTTAGATATGATGCAGAATGTTTGTGTGTAAAGCAGCTGTAGTATTTTGGATATGTTAGCAGAACCCTAATATAGGTCATACTTGTATGACCTATATTTTGGCACAACACAGCAATTTTGGAGGAGAGAGTAAGATGATTACATTGAGCCCAAAAGGGTGAAAGGCAAAGATGCTTGTGGCAGAATTTGAACTCGGAACATAAAAATGAACAAAATGCCACTAAGAAATTTTGCCCAGTATACCAACAGTTCTGCCAGCTTACCACCTTATACTTGTATATTTTGAAGTTAGCAACCAATCAGGATTGAAATATTTTCTAGACCTAACCAAAGAAAACAAGCCAGTGAAAGAACCTCTACATGGTTGCCTGATCTGTCAAACCTCAAATCACTGGTGTTCTCTGGTAATCAATGGTACTAGGGGTCGACATTGTGATTTTTATCCCAGGCTTAAAAGCTTTTCTGATTTCCACTTTTACAACTCTAAAATTTTCTCTAGTCCAACAAGGGGACCACTTATTGCACTACTTTCCAGTGTGGATCCATGAATTCACTGGAAGATTTTCAAAAAAATACACTGATGGTCTGTGATCTTGTTTAGTAGATACACCCTTTCAAAAACTTGGATGGGTTGCAGCACAAGGACTTTTGTTATTCTCAGGTCAGCTGAGTAATCTTCATGCTTCTATCAGAATGAACTCTGGTTCAGGAGGTGGTGTTGAACAAGTGTACCCTTTCTCCCCAATTTCTTTTATGCCTTATTGTGATGTGAATGCTAGAGACCTGTCCTTTCAAATGTTTGCTTTAAGTAACATTTAACATAATGATTGATTCATTAAATGTTCTGTATAAAAAATATATCCTGTCGAAAATAATAACAAGCCCAGCTACAGCCTTTGAGCAGGAACAAGTAAAATAATACATAGCTGCTACAAGTAGGATATTTACTTTAGCATTTGTATATATTACTGCCAAGGTCAACTTTGCTTTTCATCCTACAAGGGATAAATACCGTTCAAGCTTAACCAATAATGCAAAATTTGAGTCCTTGTGCTTCTGTTATTTGTATGTTTTACTATTGTTCTTTTGCAGACTAAAGCTTATATTCCGTATCGGGACAGTAAGCTGACACGTTTACTTAAAGACTCTATTGGTGGCAACTGCAGGACAGTTATGATAGCTGCTGTAAGGTAGGTGCTAAAATTGTAGTTTATTGAAACCTGTTATTATTCAGTTCTGTTTGTATTAAATTGTTGATACATGAAAAATAATGCTATATTTTGAAAGTTACAAAACATTGCACCAACAATTCGTTTAGTTTGAATTGTTTTTGAATAATTTGTTGAATTTTAAGGAGTTGTAATTTTAAAAGAATTGGAAAAAATAGAGAGTTTTAATCAAGTGAAAGTGTCATGGGTGGTAGTCTTTTCAGTGTTAGTTTATTGGCTGAAGAGTTCTTAACTATAACTATTATTAGTTATTGGCTATATCTGGCCAAAATATTCTATCTGTTTTATGCTCAAACTGGCCAGATCTGGTCTCTCACATCAATCCTACAGTATCATTCTAAAACTTAGCAGTTAGTTCATCAAAATCTCAATGCTTCAAGATAATGAATGATTAATTAAAGACATGTGAATAAATAAGCATTACTTTTGACAGAATAATGTGAATACTAACTTACAGGGGTTGGACAAAATAATGGAAACGCCTAACATCATAATTTGGAAATATCTATAAAACCATCGAAAGCTTGTTTTCTTATGTTTTTTGATTTATTATTAGTGTTGCTTAATACGTTTTGCTAAAATTGCTGTTTCTTTTCAGATATCATCTAATTAAAATTCATTAAAATGACAGATCTGTCAGACTTTGAAAGAAGTCAAATTGTTGGTGTTCGTATGGCAGGTGCTAGTGTAATGAAAACAGCCGAAATGTTTGGTGTATCAAGAAGTACTGTCTCGAAAGTAATGATAGTCTTTGAGAAAGAGGGAAAAAACCTCCTTGTCGAAACAAAACTCTGGAAGAAAACCAAAACTTTCAGATAGGGACCATTGAACTCTTATGCAAATTGTTAGAAAGGATCACAAAAGTACAGCTCTTAAAATTACTGCACAGCTTAATGACCACCTTGAGAACCCAGTTTTCACAAAAACTGTTTGCCAGAAGCTGCACAAAGCCGGATTTCATGGGAGGGCTGCAATCAGAGTACCACTACTTTCAAAAATAAATGTTGCAAAGCATTTAGAGTGGAGTAAAAACCTACAGAATTGGTCCAGAGCAGTGGAAGAATGTTATTTTCTCAGACGAGTCATCCTTTACCCTATTTCTGACCACCAGCCGAGTATACGTATGGAGACTTCTTCCAACTGTTAAACATGGAGGAGGATCTGTGATGATTGGTGGGTGGGGGTGGCTATATCTTGGAAATCCGCTGGCCCAATGGTTTCCCTTCATGGCAGAATTAATAGTCAAGACTAAGCATTTTATCTGATCAAATTCATCCTATGGTTGTGGAATTGTTTCCAGAGGGAAATGCAATCTTTCAAGATGACAATACACCAATTCACACAGCTTAAATGTCACGAGGAACACTCTAGTGAAGTTGAACATCTTATCTGGCCACCACAGTCCCCGGATCTCAATATTATTGAACGTTTATGGTGCATTTTAAAAAAACAAGTAAGGAGTCGATATCCTCCACCATCATCACTACAAGAACTGGAGACTGTTTTAGCTGAAGAATGGACAAAAATTCCTTTATGAGTTCACTAGCAGTATAACCCGGCGCTGCTCGGGATTAAGCTAGGATTATTAAATGATTAAGTCCTTTATTTCAAACCAAAATAAGTAACATCGACATCAGATTTGAGCGAAATCCGTTGAAATTGGTTTGACTGAAAATGGTTTGCTGGCAATTTGATTGGGAAATCTCATAAGGAATCAGTTTATTGGTTATTTTCACTTATTGACTCTTTTTTTAAATGTTGCATTAGAGATCTGCATAGGAG
>NC_068986.1:39530654-39561705 GCF_001194135.2 Octopus bimaculoides
TCTTTCTTTCTTTCTCCCTCTCTTTCTTTCTTTCTTGCTCTCTCTCCTTCACGCGCGTACGCACAGATTTGACTTCGCCATGTCAACAAACTTCAAAATTGGTAAAAGTTTATCGATTTTTACAGCTATACGCGGGTGCCTCTGTGAGAAAAAGTTGACAAAAACACAGATAGGGTCATGAACAATGTCCTCCTAAAATTGGAGCGACATGCGTGCTAATTTGTGGACGTGCATAACCCACATTCACGTACACACACACACAAACATCTTCTGTTTTATAGATATTGATACCTCGTAGAATTCAAGCAGTAATTACTGCTAAAGGCAGTCCTGTGCCATATAATAAATTTAACTTTTTAAGGTGTTACCATTATTTTGTCTAACCCCTGTATATCCTATTTGTCATTACTGCAGTGGTGCTTACAAAGTCATTTTACATTATACATGCACAATGTACATTGCTGTAAACAGACAGCATGCATACTAATCTTTCCACAAGCTCAGTTTTGAGAATGACAAGCTCTGCCATATCTTAACAATTCAATGGAAATAAGATAAAATATTGGTGTTCAAAGGAAGTGAGATTAATGTGATAGATATGTTTAGTTGAGAAGAGAGAACACAGATTTGAAGCAGCTACAAATATATCTTGATTTATATTAAAAGATCTATTTTGTCTCGTTTTTATTCAGAATTCTCTTAACCTGAGAAAGTATCAGAAACTGCTTAGAGTTATTCTTACATGAACTTCAGTTTTTTCCAATTTTTTTATTTATCCAGTATTCATTAATTTATTAATATGGATTTTGTCAAAATATAAAACATGTTAAATTTGATGTGAGCACTGCACTTTAATACTTATCTTATGTTGTAAAATTATATATTTGATTATTAGAGTTCCTCATCATTGTTGTCGTCTAACGTCCGCTTTCCATGCTGGCATGGGTTGGACGGTTTGACTGAGGACTGGCGAGCCAGAAGGCTGCACCAGGCTCCAATCTGGTCTGGCAGAGTTTCTACAGCTGGATGCCCTTCCTATTGCTGACCACTCCGAGAGTGTAGTGGGTGCTTTTTATGTGCCACCGGCATGGGGGCCAGTCAGGCGGTACTGGCATCGACCACACTCAAATGGTGCTTTTTATGTGCCACTGACACAGGGGCCAGTCAGACGGCACTGGCAACAACCACGCTCGAATTGTGATTTTTACATGCCACCGGCACTGGAGACAGTCAGGCATTGGTGGTATTTATGGTGAGTTAATTGGTTAGTCAGCAACATCTGTTAAATGTGAATGTTGTGTTGGGATTATATAATAACCTTATGGAGGAGAGTACCATCAACATAGATGTTGGTTTGATTGATGATGATAACTAAGAAGTTATCATTTCATGTATGGAATGTTATAGAACATTAATGGTATATAGTGGCTAATGAAGAAGCTAACAAGATGGACTGCAGACTATAGTCTAGGGCTTGACATTGTGATATTTTTCCCAGGTCTAAAAGCCTTTCTGATTTCCAATTTTATAATCTTCAAAACTTTCTCCACTTCAGCAGGGGGATCACCTAGTGCAGTCTTTCCTGTGTGGATTCCTTGGAAAGTTTTCAAAAAATACATTACACTCTATGGAATGGTTGGCTCTAGAAAAAGCATCCAGTTGTAGAAATCATGCCAAAACAGACAATGGAGCCTGGTGCAGCACCTGGCTTTACCAGCTTCGGTCGAACCTTCCAACCCAAGCCAGAATAGAAAACGAACATTAAATGACGACGACGATGATAGTAATCTGTAAGCTTGTTTAGTAGATACACTCTTTCAAAAGCCTGAATGGGGTAGTCTATAGGAATATTAATTTAGCTAGAAAGATCTCCTGCAGTAAAAAGTGTTCCTGAATACATACAGATGACTGTTGAAGAAGAGTAATAGTTCATTATTGTTTTACCTCAAGTCAACTCTAATCAAGCAAACCTATGATCGAAGTATTCTTGTCATGACCATGCCATGTTATTTCAGATAAGTGCAGAACTACTTTATCCATTGTGCTCTTCTTTTTAAGATGGTATGATGTGGTTTTAGAGGAATTTAGATACTATTTCTTGCAGGTTGAAAACCATATAGAAACTCTTTTGGTTCCTAGTGCAGCACATTGTATGAAGTAATCATGTTTCATCAAGTTTTGTTTTCGGTTAAAAAAAAATTGCTCAATAATTAGGAATGGGGCACATAGACTTGTACTTCAATGTTTCTGACTTGCCTGATATCAAGAGAAATTACGTTTTTGAGAGTGAAGGGTCTATGGCATTTGTTGACCCTCAACACATAGATGGAAGAAAATAACGACAGAATTAAACAAAAAGGATTATAACAATGCTGAATTTTTCATGTGAAAGTACACAGTATTAAGATCCAATATATCTTTATTCCAACATGTTTTCTTGTTTGTTTTTTTTTGACAAAATGATAACTCAACTATTTTCCAGTCCATCACATTTATCATACGAAGATACATACAACACTTTGAAGTATGCTGACAGAGCAAAACATATTCGAGCTAATGTAAGTTGATGCACACTTCATTATATTTGTTTTATCCTATTAGCTGCCATATGTTAGGTCAATCTGTTTTTTTTTATTGGTTTTAGTCCTATTACTTTGTTTCACTATTAATATATCCTGTCTTACTGACAATCAAGGCATTCTTTTATCTATTGTACAATTTTTGTCTGATCTTTAAAAAGATATGTTAAAAAATATTGCGATTGAAATCTGAAACCAGTATTTCAGTATTATTCAATGTTTGATCTATTGCTAACATGACAATTTATTAATATTTAGATTGAAATGCAATATAGGCTAAGAACCATGTTATCTTTGTTATCTTCATGGAACTAAAATGCCAAACTTTTTCCTGCCAAACCTCTTTATTGGAATGTAGCTCACATCTAAACTGCAATGATTCTCTCTCATACAGACATATACACACAAATATGATCCTTTAGCACTTAAACCAGCCATATCTATCCCTAATATTCTACCTACTTTGTAGTTCATACTTGCCAGGCTTTGCCTTTCAAATCCATCCTACTATGTCATTTTAAAAACAAACAGTTATTTCATCAAAATCTCGAAGCTACAAGATAATGCCTGATTAATTCAAAACAACGTGAATTAATAAGCATATTTGGCAGAGTAATCTGAATACTAAAAAATAAGATATTGTTTAGTCTCAGGTCAAATTCCATTGAGCAGACCTATGATCAGAAGTATAGTCAAGTAACCACATTGAGGCACCTTCCTTGTAGCATCCAGTATATGATTTATCTGGAATTGTCTTCATCTTAACAGTTAACATCTAATCTAGATCAATTCACAACTTGTCTATGTACTAATACTAGTGTAATTGACTCATTGTATCATCTGTAATTGAGGACTCAGCCATCGAACACTTCTCAAATGACAGTTAACCCTTTGCCTGTTTTGTGTATTACAGGTGATACACAAGACATTTTCTTGGCGTTCATGCATCATATATGATGTACATTCCCAATTTCTTATCAACCTCTACAGTAAACTGGGATTTATGAAAGGAAAGCTTTATATTAAG
The DNA here is from genome assembly GCF_001194135.2 of Octopus bimaculoides. NCBI lineage: Eukaryota > Metazoa > Mollusca > Cephalopoda > Octopoda > Octopodidae > Octopus > Octopus bimaculoides. Next base: position 39,534,261 of record NC_068986.1, read on the forward strand.
CAGAATGTATGTAAAAGGTAAAGACCCCCTTTGGTCATGAATGACCATGGGATTGCACCTAGAAGATTACCCTCCAAGGCACAAGTCTGGGCAAGGTTGTTTATAAAAGAGTAGCAGTCGTCCATGCATACCAGCCTCCTCTCTCCTTGTCACTGATGTTATCCAAGAGAAAGGCAAAGGCTGACACAGCTTGGCACCAGTAATGTTGCAACTCATTTCTGCAGCTGAGTGAACTGGAGCAATGTGAAATAAAGTATCTTGCTCAAGAACACAACACACAGCCTGGTCCAGGAATCAAATCCATAACCTCATGATTGTGAGCCCAATGCTCTAACCACTGAGCCCATTGGCATTTCAGACAAATCTATGAAAATGTTTTGGATAGGCAACTCTAATTCTTGAACTCAGAGGTTCAATATTTTTTATAATACTTGAATCTTCGTGCTTAACTTGCAAAATACTTTATATTTTTCATTTTTTTTAATGCTTTCTGTTTTTCCACAGTTGAAGAAGAATATTATGAATGTGAAGTCCAACATCAGCAAGTATGGAAAAATTGTTGAAGATCTTCGAGACGAGGTTGGTTTCTTTTGGAGTCCTTTATTGTTATAGGGTTGTGATAGAACTGTTGGAGCAAAGTTTTCTTGTTATAGACATTATAGGTGCAAGCATAGCTGTATGATTAAGAAGTTTTCTTCGCAACCAAATGGTTCCACGTTCGATTCTGCCTATGATGCAGCAGTACTCTTTTACTAATTTTAATTTTCAGTCAGAATGGTGTCCCTTAGTATCCTTAGGCCGTTAACATTAACACATTCTTAGCATATTCTAACCAGCACCTCTACCTCCTGAATCTCAAAGTTTTTGTTCCTGTTCAAAAAGTTACTGTCTTTGTATTTATTTAATTTAATTATTTATATTTTACAGGTTCAGCAACTTAAAACTAAATTAAAGGAATACGAAAGTGTAGATTTGAAAGCAAGCATACCCAAACTGCAAGAATGTGAAGAAGAAAAAAGGTTTATATTGAATTTTTAAAAGCATATGTTGTTCGTTTAACGTCCACTTTCCATACTAGCATGGGTTGGACGATTTGACTGAGGACTGGTGGACCAGGAGGCTACACCAGGTTCCAATCTGATTTGGCAGAGTTTCTACAGCTGGATGCCTTCCTAACGCCAACCACTCCAAGAGTGTAGTGGGTGCTTTTATATGCCACCAGCACGAAGGCCAGTCAGGTGGTACTGGCAACGGCCACGCTCGAAATGGTGTATTTTACATGTCACTTGCACAGTTGATGTTTTATAAATTAATTTATCAATGAACATTTAGCTGTTGTATATTTATTTATTCAGTCTTTCAATTTTCATTCAGCAGTAGATATGACAGTAATACTTACTTTTGTTCTCTCTTTAAGATTACAAGAAATCCTTTATAATTTATTCACTGAAAGAAAGTCTATTCGCAAAGAGATCCTCAAGCAAGAAAGTGACCGACGTGCCAACCGCTGGAAAATACACTGCAAACAGCATCTTTTGACACAAATGGAAGCTGATAACCAGGGTGAAACTGATGAACATCTGTTAAAAGTAAGCTGGCCAAGTATATGAGGTCTGATCAATAAGTATCCGGACTGTTGCTATAATAATGAAGTTAAAGCATGCAGAGAGAAGCTGTGCATGTGCACTAAGTTTTAACGTTCTAGCTCACTCCCATTTTTTACAGCAGTGCTTTAAAGTAATGTGTCTTCATCACATTGACCATGACAGAGAAAGTTGTCATGGCTTTACCTGCTCAGAGGCCTATGCAAAGTTGCAGAAAGTGTATGGTGAGGAGTGTATGAGTCGCACACAAGTGTATGAGTAGTTCAGACGTTTCCAAAATGGTTGCAAAAATGTCTATATTGACAAACGTTCTGGGAGGCCCACAACCAGCAGAACTGAGAAAAACATCGCAGAATTGCTTGCAGCTATGAAGTGAAATCGTTGAATCACCATCCCTAAGTTATCATAGGATATGCAGATTAGTTACGGTTCAGTTCAGTCCATTATCACTGAAGATTTGGGTATGAGATGCACGTCTGCCAAGTTTATGCTAAAACTGCTTTCAGCTGACCAAATGGATGGTCAGGTTTCAGTTGCACAAAATCTTTTTGTGTCAAGAACAATGAAAACTTTGCGTAGGCCTCTGAGCAGGTATCACCAAGCTTTTGGCAAAATTTGATGCAGATTCTCTGCTGAACTTTCTCTGTCATGGTCAATGCGATGAACACACCCTGCACATGTTACTTCCAAGCACTTCTGTAAACAATAGAAATGAGTTAGAATGTTAAATTAGTGCGCATGCACTGCAGAGTTGAAGGTCAGTCTGTGCCAAGTGGCTTCACTCTGTGCTTTGGCTTTGTTACTATAACAACAGTCTGAATACTTATTGATTAGACCATGTATGTATTTGTTTGATTTATACTTTTTTAGCAAGCTTGTGAGTAAAATACATTCCAGACATGACCATCCCATCTTAATTTCAGGTATTAGTGTATGCAAGACAACATCATCTACTGTATCTTTTTTTTTCAAATGATAGAACATGATTCATAAAGATTTGGCTGCTGTTTCTAGCTTGTTAAGCAATCACCTAATTTCTTGTTAGTTTGTATAGCTACACTTGTCTGCCTTAATCCTCTGAGACCTGGGTCCCTGTGTCTAATTTTACCTACGCTACTGCCTGGGCTCCTGAGCAAAAAAGCAGAAAAATAAATAGTTGCATACATGACTCAAGAGTTAATGACTGCAGGCAAACTGATGTACAGAAACATAAAAAAATTCAAAAGAATAACAATAAAAGGCCTATCTCTCAACTGTATTTGTTCACCTGAGTCGCTATTTTCCTCATCACTTTCACCAGTTTGATTGTCCAAGTCACTCTCATTGCCAGCATAAGTTTAAACACTTCATCTAAAGAATAAATATCATCAATACTTTCTTCAGTTGTTAAGAGTCTAGGCATTGCTCATTTACCAGACAAAGTGCTGGGTTCATCACATGCTTGTTTCATTGCAAAATCATTTTTTTCCCCAATTAAAAACAAAATTAAATGACAATTATGGGGGACACCATTAACAATGAGTCATAAACACACTTGACTACAAAGCTGCTATGCAATCAGTTGTCTAATTTTCGTATTTTATTTTCTACTTCTATGTGTGTTGTTGATTGCTGCTTTGGTAGGCATCCAGTCAGAGATGACATTTGAGGTGTTCCTTCTATAGTAGTAACATGGCTTGACAGGACCTGCAGTTAAGGAAATGTTATTTGACATATGTCTACTGAATGAAGCTGACATTTTATTTTTCTATTTTGCTCTCTTAATGGGTTGCTTTTAAAAAGTGCAACTGAAGACAGTTGGCATGAATGGACGACACTTTCTAAATATTGAGAATCTGGTTCTTAACTTCATCAGCAACTTTACAGTAATTAGAGAGCCATTTGTTGAAAGAAGATCTGGTTGTAATAAAGAGAGCATGTCAGATAAAAAACATTTGCCTGTGTGAAAAGAGATCTGTGTGTTTTAGAACTGTGATAAAGAGAACATGTTAAAAAGAAGGTTGTCTATAATGTTTCAATTTCCCATTTTTTTCCCTTACAGAAAATTAAGAAAGCTATTGATTTATTCAACAAAAGAATTAAAAGCATTGATACTAATATTGCTAATTTGAAAGAGAAATTTGTCGAGAATGAAAAACACTTGGAGCGACTTCAGGGAGAGATGACACTGAATGGAGAGAAGATAACAGCGGTATTTAATTATTTGTCCTTTTACGCAGTACTTCATAATCTGTCCTAAGTTTCTCCATCTAAAATCTTTATTAATTTTCCTATACATTTTAGAGTTGCTTCCCTTTACAAAAGTTTGTCCGTTTTGTTCGAATTGAATTTTGGTTTTTGGAATATAAAGGTAATTTTTTTATATGTGTTGTTAATATTAACGATTTCTTTCCTCCAGCTCCTTGAGGAGAAACTACGATCTCACCATCTGGAAGTAGAACTGGGAGATTCTCTCACTTACGTCAGTCACGTAAAGAAAATAGCCAACTTTCAAGAGATAGAGAGTAACTCGAAAGACAGGTGTGTTAAGTTTTCTATTCTTTTTTTTTTTCTTAATAAAATTCTGGGCTACCTCTCGTCAGTATCTGAGTTGGTTGTTTCGTCTGAGAGTGTAGGATTCATATTCGATTTGCAAGCCATGTACTATTATTCTCTCATTAAATGCTTCCCCCACTTTTCTTTTGTGTGAACAATGGTGCTATTGGTTTATAGAGTTCCAGCTGGATAATTTTGTGGTTCACTGCTTTTACTATGTCAAATATGATAAGGAAGCATAAGTGCAACTCAAAAGATGTGCATGCACACACATGCACATATACACACACATATATAATAGTTTCTACAAAGTTTCTACTGCCCAGATTCCACTTACAAAGCAATGGTTTAGCCTGAAACAATGAAGGGAGATTTTTGGCCAAAGGGCTATGCTTGAGAACCTATGTGGTTACGAAGTGAGTTTTTTAAGCGCAGTCATATATGTACCCCTATTCAGCATCCTTGCACAGATATTTTCCCTTATTTGTTTATAAGAGGATATTGGTAGGTAATGTACAAAAGCATCTTAGACCCTCTCTGCCTGAAAGATAGGAATTAGTACATCAAATCATAGTAATTTGTATTGTTAATCTCTTTTCTTATCTTTTTCTTGATTTTATCCAAGTCATAACTACGGAATAAATTGTTTGTGAAGAGTCTTCATCATGTTTACATCATCATTTAACTTCCCTTTTTCCATGCTGACATGGGCTGGACAGTTCGGCAGGAATCACCAAGCAAGAGGGCTGTGTTGATCTCTGATGCCAAACGTTTTACAAAGTGTACTAGGTGCTTTTTACATGGCTCTAACACTAGTGGGGTTATTAAGTACTTGCAGGACAAACTCTCTTATCCTCAACTGAGTGGGGTATAATAATAAAAGATCTGAAAGTATAATATGCAAATGTAAGCAAAATAACCAGTTGTCTAGGACTGGAGAAGCACAGATACAAACACAAAGATACACACACATGCATATACATGTATATGACAAGCTTCTTCCAATTTCCCTCTCCCAAATCCACTTACAAGGCTTTGGTTTAGGGCAATAATAGAAGAAACTTGTCTAAAGTGTCACACAGTGAACTGAACCTGAAACCATTTGGTTGAAAAGTGCCTATATCTGTTCTGAATTCTGGTTTTGTTTTCCTTTCCAGGTTGATAAACAGTATGCAGCAAACAATGACAAAGTTGTATAAAACAGTTCAGCAACATCAACTGCTTTCCTCAGATCTTCAATTCGATTATAATCAAACCATGAGGCAAAGGTATGGAGAAAAAGAAGTAGTGTGGGTTGATGAGACTATACTAAAAGAAGCTGACAAAAGCCCAGATTCAATTTCACTTGAAGGTACTTTAGACCTTCCGATTCTCAGCCGAGTTGTTTTGTCACGTAAGTTAAATTTTCTGTTGTAACTGAATTGCCTTTCATAACTGCTTTTTTTAAAACTGTAATTGTATTTTTTCTTTTTTCTCAGTTTCATTTATTTCTTTTGTGTTTTACTTACAGCCACCTTGGATAAAAATGTTAGACAAAGGAGGGACTCTTTAACTCCTATTTTGAAAAAGACAAAATGCTTCCTCAGTAAGTACTCACTCTAAGTTGTTTGGGCAAACACTGACACGTTCATTTAGTATGGTGTAGATTGTTACTGTTTTTATGACAAAATATTGAATAGAAGTTCATATTCTTTGAATCTGTTTGTGATTAATGTTACTTTCCTTAACCTTTTTGATACCATCCCGGCTGAAACCACTTCTGGTTCTGTAGTACAAATGCCCTATTTCCAAAAGTTCTGAATTAAAATCTTCCGCGAAACCTTAGTCACAATTTATGTTCCTAACACTAGCTTAATGATAACTAGGATATTTTACTAAATTCTTGATTATATTTAAAATTAATTGAAAGAAACACAGAGCATCTCAACAGAAATATGGTAACAAAAGGGTTATTTATTGATGCTTTTTTTGCACATCAGCATGGACTGGCTAAAAGTATAATATAAACATCTTTTCAAGCATTACTTTTGTAAGCTTGATGCTGTAAACCAGTGTTTCTCAATCATTTTTCACTTATAGACCCCTGTGATTTCTATTTTATTCAGTTGGGCCCTTCTAGCCATTCCATCTTTTAAAAAATCCTATTATATTTTTATAATTTGATATTATTAGGAATTGCATAAAAGAAAATAAAAATATTTTGTATATTGTAGAAGTATAAGCAATTTATTGCAGATAAATTTTAACAACAAAATCTTATATAACCCCACCAAGGGTCATATGAACCCCAGTTGAGAAACACTGATGTAAACTCTGTTCCTACTACTTTTCAAAATTTTTTGGTCTGTTGATGACACTTTTTCTGTTACATCAAAAATGATGCAAGTATATACATCATCATCATTGTTTTAACTTCCACTTTTCCCATACTAGTATGAGTATGGTGAAACTTATTGTTTGTGTTTTTCTTTTATGGCCATACATCCTTCCAGTTTTTAACTCTTAGTTGTTTCCAATTAAAGTACTTATTGCTCTGGTTTTTTGAGTAACTGGTGCTCAATAGTTGGGCATGTTTTAACAACAAACATAAACAATGGCACTGATTGATATGGTGACACTTTTTTAAACAGTGTCAAGACACTGCTGATAGGACAAGCATGCGCATGCATGTGTCCATACATACACATGTTATGAGAAGACCTGCTCTTGGATGTTAAGCCATACAGAGGATATGACTAAGAACTGAGATGACTGGAGACATGGCGTGCTTGAGAAGGCCTGCCCATTTATGCAGACATAACAAAAACTGATATTGTAATGGTGGGACTGCATAATGTGAATGCATACACTTGGGTCCCTGTATCTACTCTGTAATTAATAAAGGAAGAACTTATTACTACATACACCACCACCCTTCCTGTACTGTCAGTCATTCTCCTTTCCCTTATTTAAAACAAACTGATTGTGAACTTTGGAAGTCAAAAGTTTAAGTGAACTGTTAATTAACTTTCAGGTATCCCTGATTTAATCAAAGTACTTGGACATTTCTATGATTGAAGTATGCTTCTAATTTATATTTATACTGAGTTTATAATTGAAAATAATTTTACTTAAAGTTATTTCTACAGATATTCTATAGAAATTATAGCCACCACTGATTTTTGTTACAACTTTTTGTAAAAACTCCCGAAATATGGCATATACTCCCATTATTCATTTTCCATCTTTGATTTCATTGTTTGTTTACACCTGCCATCTTAGATACGAAATGCCATAGCAAAAGACAGTGCTGTCTATAATTTCTAAAGAACATCTGTAGAGATAACCTTAACAAATGATGTAAAGAGCATTGCTAACACTGTAGAACATAATATTGACTTACAAAGATGTTTAATATACTTAATAGTATATTATGGTTGCATAATGAAATACTGTGTCCCTACAAGCAACGTAAATAATTTTGTCCTTTAAACCTTTTCTTTTTCTCCTAAAGATTCGAAATGTAACACTCCTATGAGTCAAATTGATCAAACTCCTAAAATACAAAGGAAAGAAGATTACACTTCAAAGAATTCTACCATTACAAATTCTACAAGAAAGCTGAATAATTCAACAGTATCAGCAGTGGACCAGTCTTTAAAACGGCCAAGATCCGAAGAGAGTAAACCAGCACCAAAGACCTCTGAAAGATTGGTGCTTTTTAGTAATTCTGATGGACTCAAAAGTCCTGGTGTGGAAAATCAAAGCTGTGTAGTAAGTTCTAGTATGAAAGAAAATAACCCAAGAAAGGATACTGTTAGTGACGACGTGACAGCCCTTAATAATACAATTTCAGAAGAATCTGAAGTAGAAAACAACACCAAAGATGTTTCAGAACCTAAGAAATGTAAGTCTTTGTCATTTATAGAATTTTATTCTATCAGTGATAGGAATTTGGTGTTGCCTTAAAATTCTCATCCACCCTACATCACCTCCACTTGAGCAAGCTAATGTTATGGAAATTAAAAAAAAAAACCTGACACTCTATTGGTTTCAGTGTCATGAGTTCCAGTTGATGCAATCAACAGAACAAACTGCACATGAAAATTAACATCTAAGTAGCTGAGTACTCCACAGATACATATACCCTTAATCTAGTTCTCAGAGATTTAGCATGGCACAGAATGGGACAAGGCTGATCTTTTGAAATACAGATACTACTCATTTTTGCCAGCTGAGTGAACTGGAAATAAAATGCCTTGCTCAAGGAAACAATGTGAGGTCTGGAATCGAGCTTGTAACCTTACAATTGTGAGCCGAATACCCTAACCACAAAGCCACATACCTTCACTCTGTTGTGGAAACAGCCAATTAAACAATGCACTCCATAAATGCTTTTAACCATGGCCATCCTTGTTTTATTACAGGCATGCTATCCTGAGATTTGTTGAGGAAGAATAATGATTGCTGTATTGAGTAGCTTGAGTGACTCCATAGATGTTGCTTTTCAACTTGTTGGTGGGGGGGGGGGTAGTATTACTGTTCCCTTGAACTAGGCACAAAGGCAATGTAGAATACAGTTACGAAATTTTTTAATAGGTGCAGGCCTAGCTGTGCGGTAAGACACTTGTTTCTCAACCACATAGTTCCTGGTTCAGTCCTACTGCATGGCTCCTTGGGTTAGTGTCTCCTACTATAGTCTTGGGCCAACCGAAGCCATGAGAGGGAATTTGGTTGACGGAAACTGAAAAGAAGCCTGTTGTATATGTGTGTGTGTGTCCATGCCCCACCACCACTTAACAACTGCTATTGGTGTGTTTACATCCTTGTAACTTAGTGGTTCAGTAAAAATGACTGATAGAATAAGTACCAGGCTTTAAAAGAAAAAAAAAAGGTACTGTACTGGAGTTGATTCAATTAACTAAAAGTTCTTCAGGGTGGTGCTCCAGCATGGCTGGAGTCTAATGACTGAAACAAGTAAAAGATAAATATATTTCAAGAAGGTGATTAAGTTGTATAACTGTTGAGAAAAGAAGATAATTATTAAGGAGTGAAAGGTAGGTTTTGTGTCTTTAAGCTATTGATGTACAGAAAAGAAGAGTTGGGAAATAGGGACATTGGAGTTGGATCCTATTGATAGAAGTTGTGATGGAGCAAAAAGGCAAGAAACCTGAACCAAAAGTTGAAAAACATACGGAGTCCATAGACAGGCAAAAAATAGAAAATAGAAAATGAGAGTAAAAATTATTTAGTTAATGACCCTTATTCTGGGTTTGAAATTTGAAGTTACATCAACAAATGATTATGTAGGACTGCTTGGTTGTGTCACTGTTCAATCTATAGTAATAGTGATGTTGTAAACAAATACATCTTGATGTCCATCTTGTGTGTAAATGAAAGCAACTGCTTAAATAGAATTTGATTCTGCTTCAAAACAAACATACCTATGGCTATGTCCCCTTCCGTCTCAAACAATCTTTGTCTTGCAAGCTTCTTGGTGACCCTGCCTGTGGTGATGCCACATAAAAAGGATTCAGTCCACACTGTAAAGTGGTTGCGTTTGGAAGGGCATCCAACTGTAAAAACCATGCCAAAACTGACCTGACTTGTGCTGGTGCCACACAAAAAGCACTCAGTCCAGTCTGTAGTGTAGTTGGTGTTAAGAAGAGTATCCTGCTATAAAACCATGCTAAGACAGACACTGAAGCCTGGATCAATCTTCTCGCTAATGAGCTCCTGTTAAAGTGTCCAACCCATACCAGCATGGAAAATGGTCGTTAATAATAATAATAATAATAATAATAGTGGTGGTGCAGCAAGCAGCACAATCTCATGAATTTAGGCATGGCGGTGTTTTGGATTCCAGGTTTAGTCCTGCTGTGTAGCACCTAGCACAAAGTATCTTCTGCTATAGTCTTGGACTAACCGAAGCCTTGTGGTTGAATTTGGTAGGTGGAAGTTTCTGTCTTGTGTGTACGTGTGTATGAAAGTGATTGTGCCTCCTAAGAGAGAAAGAAGAAAACATCTTACACATGTGCAATTCTCTGCCAGTTGGCTGTAATTCTAATATTTTTTAGATGCTTGTTTGATTGACAATGTATCTTCTTTCAATTGTAGATCATAGAAATACATTACTATGACATCTGTGGTTCTGGAATTTTGGAAGACTATTGGGATTATTTCAGCTAAATATTTTTTTTTTATTCAAGCAACCTTAAAAGAAGCTACAAAATGTAACATGCAACTTATGTACTGGACAAAAGCTGAAACCAAAATATTATATATCAAGAAGAATGTATACATGTAGTGATTGTATATATGTTGTTATTGTGTCTTTGTGTTGTTGGAAGAGAAAGATTTGTATAACCTCATTGGTGAACTGGTTTCTTAAAGGGTCAAACTAATACATTTGTTTATTGTTATGAACGAGAACTAAACACAGACTTTTTTTTCTCCAAATCCCTCTGATTAGATTAGGAATTATTTACATTTACCTGTACAAGACAGAAAAAGAATCTTTCCAAGTTGAAATTTGTTCAAAACAAATGAAAGTATGATGCTGTTCAGCTTCTATGAAGTAACTTTTGTATTTGGGTACTACTAAAGATTGGTTTCAAATTTTGGTGCAAGGCAGCCAGTAATCTCAGGTAATGGGGAAAATCAATTACATTACATCAATCCCAGTGCTCAGCTGGTGCTTATTTTATCAACTCCAAAAGGATGAAAGGCAAAGTCGACCGTGGCAGAATTTGAACTTTAGAACATAAAAATGGATGATATGAAAACTAAGCATTTTGCCTGGCATGCTAACAGTTTTGCCACTTTGGTACTACTAAATATTACAGGGTTGTCACACAGACACCTATTGAAGAATATGATTGCAACAATAGTTGCTGTCAAAATCTTTGCTAATATCTGAAATCTTAAGTTGTAACTGGAACTTGTTAATATCATTTTATTGCTTATTCTCTACAGGGTGCTCAATCGATACTATGAAAAGTCTTTCTGCGACAATAATAGCTACTACCCCCAAAAGAAATCTGCTCAGTATTGCCAGCAAAACACCAAGTCCTTTAGCACGGCTGTTATCTCCAGAGAATCGACCCTCAACTAGGTAAGATTTTGTTTCGTATTTTGAAACCCACTTTTTTCAAAGTTATTCTTCTAAGCAAGCATGGATGAGATTAACTCTTTAGCATTTAAACTGGCCATATCCAGCCAAATTATTCTAGATGTTTTATATTCAAACTGGTCAGATCTGGCCTCTCTCATCTACCCTGTAATGTCATTCTAAAAATAAACAATCACATCATCAAAGTTTCAAAGTGACAAGATAATGCTTGATTAATTCAAAACAATATGAATAAGTATATTTAACAGAATAATCTGAACACTAGAGGGTTAATTTTACAGCAAGGGGCTGGATGCCTTTTTTTCATTTTAGGGCAAAATAGTTTGGATAGTTAAATGAATTAGGTAGGTGGTGATGTACTGAATGATGTATGCAGTTTGGAGTGGTTAGTGTTAGGAAGGGCATCTAGCTGTAGAAACAATGCCAGATCAGATTGAAGCCTGGTGCAGCCTCGGTCAAACCGCCCAACCCATGCCAGCATGGAAAGCGGACGTTAAACGATGATGATGATGAATGTGAATAAGTATGCATTATATTTGGCAGAGTAATCTGAAAGCTAAAAGGGTTAAATAAACAAGTTGTGTTAATTAACAGGAAGGTATTTCATCTTGTTTCAGAGAGAACAGTCACTTAAACTTAGCTGGTGGAGCCACAATAACCAAATCAAAACCAACTTTTCCTTTGAAAATGTTAAATATGAACAAGCCAAAAGGTATGATTGTTAGCGCTATGACAGCGTCAGCAAAGGAAAATATCAAGGATTTGCATCGCTATAAAACATCTTCAATGTTTGAAAGAAGTACAGTATCTTGTAAGTTTAAAAGTTTCTTTACTTGATAAATGTCTGTATGTGAGTGTGCTTTCTCTGTTGTAACTGCCTGTTGGTTCACTTTCTATCTTGTTCGTCTTCTTTTTTTATCTAATGCTTATTTCCTTATATATAAATATAAAATATATACATACATTATCAGTCAAGTATTGTGGTCAGTATAGTCAACAACCTAACTCCCTTCAAAGTTACTGACCCCACCTTATTTAAAATAGAAGCAGTTATTGTCATTAGTCCATCAAACAAAATGTTTGACAGCATTTCTTTCAGGTTTATTTCTCCTGAGGTTGAATACCATGGATGTCAACTTTGCTTTTCATCCTTTAGAAGTCGATAAATTAAGTACCAGTTGAGAACTGGGCTTGATGTTATTGACTTCCCCATCCCCTCAAAATTGCTGGCTTTGTGCCAAAATTAGAAATTTATAGGTGCAGATCTGGCTGTGTGGTAGGAAGCTTGCTTCCCAATCACATGGTTCCAGGTTCAGTCCTACTGCATGGCACCTTGGAAAATGTTTTCTGCTATAGCCTCGGGCCAACCAAAGCCTTGTGAGTGGATTTGGTAGATGGAAACTGAAAGAAGTTCATCATGCACATGTATCATCATCATCACAATCGTCGTTTAGCATCCACTTTCCGTGCTAGCATGGGTTGGACAGTTTGATTGAGAACTGGCAAGCCGGGAGGCTGCTCCATGCTCCAATCTGATATGGCAAGGTTTCTAGAGTTAGATACCCTTCCTGTGCCACCAGCATGGAAGCCAGTCAGGCGGTACTGGCATTGGCCATGCTTGAATGGTGCTTTTTACATGCCACCAGCATGGGTGCCAGTCGGGCGGCACTGGCATCAGTTATGCTCATATGGTGCATTTTATGTGCCACTGGCACTGGCCATGCTCTAATGATGCATTTTATGTACCAATCAGGTGGCACAGACATTGGCCACACTTGAACGGTGCTTTTTACATACCACCGGCACAAGTGCCAGTCAGGTGGTACTGTCATCAGCCACAACTATGATTTCACTCATTTCAACAGGTCTTCACAAGCATGGCATATTGCCCAATGATTGATGGGTGCTTTTTTTTAAATGGGCCAGTTATATGACACTGGCATCAACCACAACTATGATCTCACTTGGCTTGCTGGGTCTTCTCAAACATGGCATATCTCCAAAAATCTTAGTCTCTTGTCATTACCTCTGTGAGGCCCAATGTTTGAAGATCGTGCTTCACCACCTCATCCTATGTCTTCCTGGATCTACCTCTTCTACAGGTTCCCTCCACTGTTGAGGTGTGACACTTCTTCACACAGCTGTCCTCATCCGTACGCATCACATGACCATATCAACGCAGTTGTCACTCTTGCACACCACAGCTGATGCTTCTTATGTCCAACTTTTCTCTCGGGGTACTTTCACTCTGTCGTATATGCACACTGACATTACACATCCAGCGGAGCATACTAGCTTCATTTCTTTCAAGACTATGCATGTCCTCAGCAGCCACAGCTCATGTTTCACTGCTGTGTATCATGGCTGTTTGCACACAGGCATCATACAGTCTGAGCAAGAGGCCCTTTGTTACCAGCAGAAGTATGAGCTCTCTGAACTTTGCCCAAGCTATTCTTATTCTAACAGCTATACTCTCAGAGCATCCACCCCTGCTACTGACTTGGTTACCTAGGTAACGGAAGCTATCAACTACTTCTAGTTTTTCTCCTTGGCATGTGAGGGAAACTGTTTTCTGTACATCTTCGGTGTTCATTGCAACTGTGCATCTGCCACACAAAATCTATCTTCCCAATTAACCTTCCTTTGATATTGCTCCACCTCTAATGTGTCCATTGCTTACACCGGGTACATATTATGGAGTTTCTACCTATACCTTCTCTACAGATTGAGCAGGGCCATCTACCTGAAGGGATTTGTGATTTGTCTGCCTTCCTACTTAATAAGACTTTGGTTTTTGCTAGGTTAACTCTAAGGCTCTTCGATTCTAGACCTTGCTTCCACACCTAAAACTTCTCTAATCCTGGTAGTGACTCAGCTATTAGAGCAGGGTCATCAGCATAGAGGAGCTCCCAGGGGCAGCCTGTCTTGAATTCCTCTGTTATTGCCAGGAGGACGATGATAAAGAAGAGGAGGCTGAGGACTGATCCTTGGTGAACCCCTACTTCTACCCAGAATTCTTCACTATACTCATTACCAACCCTCACCTTACTGACAACACCCCTGTACATGGCTTATACAGCTCTCACCAATCACCCGTCTATCCCTAGTTTCCACACTGACCACCAGATAAGGGATCAGGGGGCCCTGCCAAAGGCTCTCTCTGTATCAACAAAAGCCAAGTACAGAGGTTTATCTATGGCTCGGAATTTCTCCTGCAGCTGTCTTACCAGAAATATAGCATCAGTGGTGCTTCTACTTGGCATAAACCCAAACTGCATATCATCTAAACTAACCTTCTCCTTAATTAGTTGGGCTATGATCCTTTCTGTGACTTTCACCACCTGATCCAACAATTTGATACCCCTGTAATTATTTTTAAGATGTCACCATTACCTTTGTAGCAGTTGATTAAGATGTTGCTATACCAGCCATTGGGTGTAACTCCTTTGTGTATCACCTGGTTATGTGTGTGTGTGTGTGTGTTTGTGTTTGTGTTTGTGTGTTTGTTTGTGTGTTTGTTTGTGTGTTTGTTTGTGTGTTTGTTTGTTTGTTTGTTTGTTTGTTTGTTTGTCCTTTATCACTGCTTGACAACTGGTGTTGGTGTGTTTACATCCCCATAACTTAGCAGTTCAGCAAAGAGACTAATAGAATAACTACCAGGCTTAAAGAAAAAGTAAAAAATAAGTGGGGTTGATTTATTTAACTAAAAATTCTTCAATGTGGTGCCCCAATATGGCTGTAGTCTATTGATTGGAACAAATAAAAGACAAAAGAAAAGATAAAAGTGGTGAGCTGGCATGATTGTTAGAATATCAGAATAAATACCTTGCTGCATCTCTTCTGAGTTCAAATCCCACTGTGGTCAACATTTCCTTTTATCCAACTTGGTGGTATCAATTTCCTAATTTCAGATCTTGTTCTTACTCTAGGAACATTATTATTATCATTATTGTTATTATTGAGTTTCTATCAGTCAGACATATTGCATCTCACTTTCCAAATTCATGGATTTACTGAAATAAATTAAGTGAAAAAAACCATTATATTTAATTCAGAATTTCTACAGAGAGGTAATTGCATGATTTGCCAATGTTTGGAGAGGGAATGACTAATTCATGAAGAAAATATTTTATTCATTTGTAAACAAATAAAATGGCTTCTTCAAACATGAATATTTCAAATTTTTGAAACCAGAATGAGAAGTTGAATAGAAAGAAAAACTGTTTTTTACGACAAAGCACATGCATTTTGTAAGAAAACAAACGTGACACTTCTGTAGACGGGAACATTTATACCAGCAAGTTTGACAACTCTTTCTGTCTCACTCTCTCTCTCTCACTCTCTCTCTTTCTATCACTCTCTCTCTCTCTCTCTCACTCACTCACTCTCTCACACACACACTAAGCCAAAATGTTAATAGAAATGGAAGTAGTTTCACTGACATTTATGGGCATGGATAAATCTAGAGAAGGAAAAGGAAGCAAGGTGGTAGTGTGTCACCAAAGAATGTTTCTGTGTAAGAATAGTAACAGGGAAAAAAAACGACATACTTCTGCCTATTGAAAAGCTGAAATTTGTCAGTGTACCTTCAAAAGTGAAACTAAAAGAAGCACTGTCCAGTGTGTCGTGATTTATTTTCCTTTGACTATAGCAAAGTATATGCGTACAAGAGTGCTTGCCTGGTTCTCAAGGATGAGGCGAGCTGGTGTATCACACACCTTTCTGTAGTCTTGTAATATAATGCATAGGCCAGCACACTAAGGACACAATTAAGGGACATTGGGAGTGATTCCTGACATGCCATCTTTGTAATGCACTATGAGCTGGTTGTGAATACATCACTGATGCAGGAGTGGCTGCGTGGTAAGTAGCTTGCTTACCAACCATATGATTCCAGGTTCAATCTCACAGCATGGCACCTTGGGCAAGTGTCGTCTACTATAGCATCGGACCAATCAAAGCCTTGTGAGTGGATTTGGGAGATGGAAACTGAAAGAAGCCTATCATATATATGTGTGTGTGTGTGTGTATGTTTGTCCCCCCACCATCGCTTGACAACCACTGGTGTGTTTATATCCCCATAACTTAGTGGTTTGGCAAAAGAGACCGATAGAATAAGTACTAGGTTTGCAACAAATGAGTGCTGAGGTCAATTTGTTCGACTAAAGGCGGTGTTCCAGCATGGCTGCAGTCAACTGACTGAAACAAATAAAAGAGTAAAAGAGATAATATGCAACCAGGAGACAGCTTATCATTAATGCAGAAATAAAAAAAAGTTAAAAAGTAATGTGACTGGTTGTGCAGAACAGAAAAAGTTTAATTGTTACACTTGTGGCAGTTAGAATCATTTGAGGGATTTTGTTCTAAGGAACTAGAAAAGAAATAAGTGACGGAGAAGTCTGACTGGAGCAGAACTGAAAGCAACAACAGTAGGTTCCAGAAACTGCTGTTAGAACAGAACCACCAGTCACACCATTGGTTACAGCTGTGAAGATGATTGAAAAGCTTGCCTCATCTGCTGATAAAGCCAAGCTTCACTCTTTTTGTAGTATCATTGTATCCTTTTGCAACAGTGGGGGTGAGAGTCGTGCACTGATGTCAATGAAAAGAAAGAAAGAAAATTGTTGAGTGTAGTACATTGTTGTCAATGAAAAGAGAGAAAGAAAATTGCTGAAAGCAAATAAAGGGTATGTAAAATGCAGAAAGAGTAATTCTCCTCCTTTTTGTCGGTGACATATGGTTCACAGTGGTGATTTGCTTTGTGGGAAAGAGTAATTGTGGGTGGATTCCAAGAGGCACACATTATAATAGAATGTTGTTAAGGATCACACAATTGGTCAGTCATATGGTCAAACAAACTTTACCAGAAGGCTTTGGATGCTTTCCATTCTGCTGAATATAAAAGTGCTCGTTGGCAGCTGTGGTTTTACTGTCAAATGAAAAAACAAAACTAGTCATAAATATCAACTTCAATTATAATACTATTTTACTTGTTTTAGCCGTTTGACTGTGGCCATGCTGGAGCACCATCTTGGAGGGTTTTATTTGAACAGTTGAACCCGGGACTTATTTTAAGCCTAGTACTTATTCTATCAGTCGCTTTTGCTGAACTGCTAAGTTATGGAGACATAAACACACCAGCACTAGTTGTCAAGTGGTGATGGGGGATAAACACAGACACAAAGACACACACATAGATGTATACACACACACACTCACACACACACACACACAAAATGGGCTTCTTTCAAAGCCACTCACAAGGCTTTGGTCAACCTGAGGCTATAGTAGAAGACACTTGCCCAAAGTGCTATGCAGTGGGACTGAACTCGGAACCATGTGGTTGGGAAGCAAGCTTCTTATCACAGTTACAGTAGATTATTTTTATATGTATTTTTGTTTTAGGTTTCAGTTTTTTTTGCATTTATTTTTTAGCTTCATTTGTGTTGCATCCTTTTTGTCACCAAATCTTTTTTTTTATTTTTTTAGCAGGTAAGAAACTCCAAAGGAGTGATTCCCAGAAATTGAAATCTCTACAGAAATTTCCGATGCGTTTTGGATCACATACCATTAAACAGTAAGTGTTTGAATGACTTTTGCTTCCAGTGTATCTCACTTCTTATTTAACACGTAGATAGACAGGAAGAAGTATAGGGGTGTCATTGTAGCATTTTTTTCACTTTGTTTCAGTTTTGTTTACTTGGCAGTTTTCTTTTCAGGTACTCTGCCAAGTGCTATCAGATTTAACTTCTGATTTGTCTGGTGCCAGTTTTTTATGTAGAATGTAACTAGGAAAATGACAAAAGACATTGTACTTAATGAATTAGAGTGAATAGCATAAACATTGTCACCAACTCTGATATGAATTTAAAGACAGGCACTTACGCATGTGTGCACACACATGCACACATGAATTTATACATGAACACATGGTGGGGTTCTGCACAGTTTCAATTTACCAAATATCTACAGAGCATGAATCAAGCCATGGCTTGAAAACACTTCAGAAGTGTCTTCGAGGAAGACAGTTGTCCATGTTGCCACATAGTTGGAGCAAACACAAAATCACATGGTTCTAGAACAAACCTCATAAACCACATAGTATGCCTCAGCCTGTAAATTTTACTCCTTTTATAATGTTTCAGGAGAGCTTGATATGCAGTGGGATTACTTGTTGAATGTTTAGAATTTAAAGCACATTTCAATCCGTTTATTATGTGTAACTCTTTCATTACCATATTTATTTTGAGATACTCTGTGTTTCTTTCAATTAATTTCGAATATAACTAAGAATTTAGAAAAATAACTTAGTTATCATTAAGCTAGTGTTAGGAACATAAATTGTGACTAAAGTTTGGTGAAAAATTTTATGAAAGCCAGACATATATGCTATAGAGCCAAAGGCAGTTTCAGCCGGGTTGGTATCGAAAGAGTTAAGCCGAGCTTGATATTCAGAGGGATTACTTGTTGAATATTTAGAATTAAAAGCACATTTCAATCCTTTTATCATGTTTAAGGAGAGCTTGATACACAATAGGATTATTTGTTGAATGTTTAGAATTAAAAGCACAGTAGCTGTGAGGTTAGGTGCTGATCTACTGGTCACATGGTTACTAGTTCGAATCTTATTACTACAGGGTTTTACATTGTATTCTGAGTAAGGTACATAACAATATCTCTTCAATTCTATCTATTGATAAAAACAACTTCTATTCCATACTCACTCTCCTTTGTGTATCTTAGTTTTAATGTGACCTTATATGTTTTTTTTATGTCTATTCTCTACCAGACCACAGATTACATTATCTGCAAGTAAAAAATCCTCCTCCTCCTCCTCCTCAAAATTCACTGGGAAGCAAAGGTAAGATTTTAATCAATTTACATATCCTTTTTAGTAATTTCCAATCATCATCATCATCATCATCATCGTTTAACGTCCGCTTTCCATGCTAGCATGGGTTGGACGATTTGACTGAGGACTGGTGAAACCGGATGGCAACACCAGGCTCCAATCTAATTTGGCAGAGTTTCTACAGCTGGATGCCCTTCCTAACGCCAACCACTCAGAGAGTGTAGTGGGTGCTTTTACGTGTCACCCGCACGAAAACGGCCACGCTCGAAATGGTGTCTTTTATGTGCCACCCGCACAAGCCAGTCCAGGGGCACTGGCAACGATCTCACTCGAAAATCCTACGGGAGCCAGTCAGGCGGTACTGGCAACGGCCACGCTCAAAATGGTGCATCTCATGTGCCACCCGCACAAGAGCCAGTCCAGGGGCACTGGCAACGATCTTACTTGGCTTGCCGGGTCTTCTCACGCACAGCACATTTCCAAAGGTCTCGGTCAGTAGTCATCGCCTCGGTGAGGCCCAATGTACGAAGGTCTTGCCTCACCACCTCAGCCCAGGTCTTCCTGGGCCTACCTCTTCCACGGGTTCCCTCAACTGTTAGGGTGTGGCACTTTTTCACGCAGCTATCCTCATCCATTCTCACCACATGTCCATACCAGTGCAATCGTTTCTCTTCCAATGTTGTTATATTATTCTCATGACCTTCATAGTGTCCAAACGGTCATATTTCTGTCATGTTTTGTGTAGATTGGACAATAGCATTTTGCTCGGCCTTCCCTAGCATCCTCTTTACTCATCAGATTTTATTCTATAAAAACTGAACTATTGAGGTTAATTATTAAGACACTCTGGTCACATGGAACACAATAGTTAGGTTAGCACACATAATAATATAGTGAACATCAAATCTAATTACATATGCATATGTGCTGAGGAAACTGTCAAACTTCTAGATTTTTGATGCTCACTATATTATTTTAATACTAACTTAATTATCAATATCTTTTAGAGTGACTAAATTAGCTTCCTAATGATGTTCTTGTTCTCTAGATTCCCACCAGTGTATAGCAGTGTATCATTGTTCAACAATAGTCTCTATTTCCAATTATAGGGTAACATCTACACAGACTTCTTTCTTGCTTCTGATACCCACTTCCTTAAGATAGTCTGTTGCTTGTGTTCACAACATCCAGCTTACTTCATTTCTTTCAAATTACTACACATCTTCCTATTTTGCTACTATAAACCATTACCGTATTTACTTCATTTTGTATCCTAGATGGATTACTTTAACTCCATCCCAGCACTAATTAGGATGTGCAAATAAAACTTCTCTACAGCTGCCAGTTAATGACTGTTTCAGTCAGAAACTCCTTGCTTTGTTGCTTGGCTGTTACTACTGTTTAACTATATTACTTACATCTTATTCTATATACCTCTATCCTGAGCATGGCTATTCCTCTTGTTATCAGGTTCGGGACATTGCAAGTATTCACATCATCATAATTTTAGCATCCGTTTTTCCATGCTGGTATTGGTTGGCTGATCTGAGAGAATCTGACAAGCATCAGGGCTGCACCTAGCTCCATTATCAGCTTTGGCATAGTTTCTACAGTTGGATGTCCTTCCTAGCACCAGCCACTTTGCTATGTGTAATGTGTACTTTTTCATGTCACCAGCATTAGTGAGGTTGCTAGGTAACTTGCTTGACAGAAAATGAATGGAAGAAAGTGAGATGGTAAAAGCTAAAGGTGTGTGTGTGTGTGTGTGTGTGTGAGAGAGTATTTGAGAGTGGGATCTGGTCTTATGTCAACTCTTGAAAAGTTAAAATATGATAGAAAGATAAGCATAAATATCTTGCTATAGAGGGGACACGTGGCTACCCAGCACTGTGTAGGGGTGGGTGGAAGTAGTTGGAAAGGAGATAAAGCTGGTAGTGATGGAGTGCCAAGGCAAGCATAAGAGAGGATACAGACAGTGGATCAGTGGATGGGAGGAGAGGGGGAGTACTTACATAAGAGTGTTTGATGAGTGGGGAGGAAATCTTGGATTGTCCTGGTTTTAGAACTGATTCTGTCTAACTTTGATTTAAAGAATATGAATCCTAGAATAAATAATTTTATTGCAGTATGGCTTAGATAATTAGAAAAAGCATCATTTACCATGTTTTATGATAAATAATGCCTTTTCTGATGATCTGACTACCAACCAGGAGTTGACTGAATCAGCTTACACATATTGGAGTTTGATGAAGAAAACTGTAAGCTTCAGATATCTGCCTGTACAAAATAAAAAAAACAAGTCTTACTCCTTACTTTACAGTTAAGTGGTTGATTTAGTATGTGTAGGACTCCACCCATGCCAGCCTGTAAAAATGCTATAAATAAAACATTGAGCATCCAATGTACTAGGTCAAATGCCATTTTCAACCATTGTAAATCACAAGCTTTTTCTTCCCAAACTTCACATAATTTGTTATTAAATGGGTCTATGTTTAAAGAGATCGAGAGATACACTGAGAATAGTTTCAAAGCCTGTGACATCCACTTCTTTGTGGTTTTATTTTACGCTGTGCTTACTAGGAAACAGATAATATTAGTTACATAGTTAGAAATTTAATAAACACAAGGTAGATAACTCTTTAAAGACCTAGTCACTTCATTCTCGCATTGGCATCTCAGGAATTTTTAACCCAAATCAAATTATACAATACCATTAATTTCTCTCTCTCTCTCTCTCTCTCTCTCTCGTTCGTTAGCTACAAAAAAATTTAGTAGTGTAAACAGCTTTCCAATGAAATTAGTTTTAACAAATACACTCATGTTTAATCTCTGTTTTTACAAAAAGTTGCAGTTATTTCCAGATATGCCTCTTAGAGATTTTCCAGTTTTCGCTTTGTCCAGTCTGTTTGGTTTGGACCACTTTCTAATCTATCTTTTTCACATAACCAACAAGAAAATCGAATGTCAAATTGTTGATTTTATTTTTTTCATAGTGATTATTTTATGCTTTGAATCAATCGTGCATCATCTTGCAGATTTCAATGATGTGATTGTTTAATTTTAGAATGACACTAGGATAGGTGTGAGAAGCCAGATCTGGCCAGTTTGAATGTAAGACAGGCCAAATATTTGGGCCATATATAGCTTGTTTGAATGCTAAAAGTTTTTTAAAAAACCCAACTAATTTCAGTTTTACACTATTTTGCTTCTTTATTATATTTCTTTTCTTTTTATCTTTATTATTTTGCAGGTCATTATTTCGAAGCAAATCTGTCAGTGATCTGCGTAATTGACCAAAATGTGAACATCATAGGACAAATCCGATTTGCAACCTTGCTTCCTGGTTACAATTTTTCAAGCTTTTTACTCAACACAAATTAATATTTTCGTGATTTGGTGTTTTATCTCCTCCAAAGTTCTCTACACATCTCACCAATTCTTTTTAAATGATAAAGACAATATTTGTCTTTAGGTAAGCTGAAGAATTTCACAAAAATCTCAATAGAGATTAGAGAACCATGAGCAGAGTATATCAAAACAAGTAAAGATTTTAACATTATAGTCCCCAATATCTTAAAGATGTCAGATCATAGTTTACTCTCTTAGCTCTTGATCTGTGTGCATGTGGGTATGTATATATGTACATATGGAGTCATGGAATAAAAAACTGTCCTTTCTGTGAAAGGGCTTATATCTTGCTCTAATGGAAATTTCTGTAACTAAGCAAACCTTCTGTTTTGGAATACACGCATACAGACACACATACACACATGTGGGTAATATATACATATATGTATGTATATATGTGTATGTATCCTATTTATATTTCAGGACTATGTTGTGAGGTCATTATTGTTTTACTGAAAATGATATAAAAAGAAATCTCATGGACCAAATGTACATACATATGGGTGATTCCATGAAAAGGAATTTTGGAACCCACCATCTCAAATTTTCATCAAATTTTGACCAGTTCTTTCTATCAGTAAGAACAGAAAAAGTGCAAAATTTCAGACCCGATCTCCCAAAGTTATGCCAATTTGAAATTTGGCTCAAATCACCCACTTTTGGGCCTGCGGCAGCTGTCTTGATTTTGAAAGCCACAATAAATGATGTAATAACTTTCAATCCACATGGACTATTTTTCTAAAAATTTGTACCTGAATTTGAAGAGAAAAAAGTGTATTTCTCATGGCAAAGTGATTGTTTTCTTGAATCAAAATGAAAACACTTCACCGTTTTTTCTCGACGCTGCTGTGTGCTCAAAGCAAAATTCTCAGAAGTGCCCAAATCCTACAGCTTCAAAACATTTTGCTCATAAACTGAACATAATGTTTTACTTGTGTGTAAAAAATCTCAATGGTACTCTCAAGACATCAAAAGGTTATTCATCACAGAAGCATAATGTTTGAATTTTTCTCAAAAGCAAATGTGTCAGAAAATTGATTGCGTTTGACCAGTCAGTTAAAGACAATCAATGCATCCAACATTGATGGCAAATCACAGTCCAAGAGGTAATAATGCAACAAATATCATTTTCAGACTTAATATTGCTTACATATAACATTTCTGAGTCATATTAATCCTGTTGTGACTGAGGGACTTTGTACCCTCCTGTCCTCACCAAATTTTCACAGGTTCCAGGAATGTTTACACCATGACGAAACTCTGCATACAATGTCATGTTCTTTCCCACACTGACAAAATCTTTTTTCCTGGGCATTTTTCAGGAAAATTCATCATCACAAAAAAAAGCTGTAACTACATCAATAATCTCTTCATTGAGCCCCTGTAGTGGTACAATATCATCATGCAACAACCTGGCTTTTTGAATGGTATTTTTTGACACACAATTCTTTTGCAGCTTTTCTAACAGACCAAGAATTTGGAACCAAAGTCAAGATCCGAATTTTTTGCCTTTGGCCAGTGCTTTTAATTTTTTCCTTCATACACTGCACCAAGTAATCTAGATCATTTGCTTTTGACTGTGTCTCTTTGCCAACGTTCACTAGTTTTTCTTCTTGAAGATCAGAATCATTGACTTTTAGCACACCGACAAGTTTTTTTGCAACTGCATTCTCAACTTGCTTCAATTTTCTCTTGCAAAGGGAAGTCTTGGAATATGGAGCGACTGAGTGAATCTTGATCGGTGACAGATCAAGATCATTTGTGGTGTTGTTTAGAGATTCCTTGGTGGGGTCTAATTGGAAATGTTCCTCATCAAACACTAAGTTATCAGGTTCATCTGTATCATGTTTGTTTTCCTCTTCTTGGTCACTTGACATGACCAAAACTCTACACTTGGGGCAAAACGTTTGTCCAGGAATGACACAATGGCCATTGTTGTATAATTCTTTCTGAAGGGACAGACCAATTTCTCATAGACTGCCTGAAAGAAAGTAAACAACCATTTGGCTGCGATATTTTTGTTCTAGGAAAGTGATGATGCAGAAACTTGGTGACTTTTTCTGAAAAAGTTGATCGCTTTTCTTGCATCAGTTACTTGTTATGACCAGACACAAGCTGCATACACAGAGTTCATTCTGTCAAAGATATCAAATTAACTGAAAAAAAAAGAATGCCAGATGAATTGACAGTACACACCTCTGCACCAAGCCAAATGGTTCACAGCATGTCTTTTGTTGCATTGGATAATGCTTTAGAAACTAATACTTGTGAAGGCAAATTGTTGCATCAGGGTTGAGCATGCTGACACCAGTTCTCCAGAACAGAATTTCTTGTGCTTCAGGTTCCAGTTCCAAAAAGGACTCAATCCCACATATTTTTGAATATGTTTTCAATTAATAGTCTTTGCCATGCAATACACCCACAGTGCACAATGTTTCTATTTTGGACCTTCTTATCAGAGGAATGATGTAAAAGAATTATTTTGGTTATCTATGTGGAATTTAAAATATAAATAATATCAAGGCAACACATTGATAGGAGACAGTCACAGATTAATATTTTAATTGAAAAGGTTAAAGGAAGACCAATTGAAATTTGAATTCATACTTCGATCTCTTTCCCTGATGATCAAAACACAGAGAAGCTGAAGAAAAGTCATTAAAATTACAAATGTGGCTTCCCTTTTCATGACAGGGAAATATTATGCCTACCAAGATGAATGTTTATACATGATGAACTGACAATAACACAATTCAAACCAACACCAGAATCAGCTGTACTGATATGAACATTGTGAGAACAGAATTTGAAAAAGAAAACAGGAAGTGACAATTTCCTTTGCTGTGTTTCCTGTGATTGTGGTTGAAAAATATCAAATGAATGGCTCAACTTGGTAGTTTGCAACTTTTGATGTCTTGAGAATACCATTGAGATTTTTCACACGCAAGTAAAAGATTATGTCCAATATATGGGCAAAAATTTTTAAAGATGTAAGATTTGGGCACTTCTGAAAATTTCGCTTTGATTACTCAGCAGTGTCAAGGAGAAATGGTGAAGTGTTTTCATTTTGAAAACAAGCACTTTACCATGAGAAATACACTCTTTTCTCTTCAAATTCAGTTTCAGCACCCCAAAAAATGATCAGGTACAAATGTTTGTACCTGATCATTAGTCCATGTAAATTAAAAGTTATGACATTATTTGTTGCATCATTGAAATTCAAGATGGCAGCCACTAGCCTAAAAATGGGTGATTTGAGCCAAATTTCAAATCAGCATAACTTTTAACCTGTTGGGAGTTGGGGTCTGAAAGTTGGCACTTTTTCTGTTCTTACTGATAGGAACAACTGGTCATAATTTGGTGGAAATCTGAGATGGTGGGCTTCATGCCTGTCCCACATTTATATGAAATTACCCATATACCATACATATACATGTGGCTGTATGTACATGTGTACACATAGATTGCTGCAACAATTGAAAACAAAATGATAATACATTGAGATTGCTTACTTTCGTTAGTAAATCCCTCTTTTGTTACTTTTCCTTCAACATATTAAATAGACTTTTTAAACTTTTAATATACAGAATTTCTTAATTTGATCTGTTCAGTTCAATCCACCCGGGAATTTTATATATGACTACCCTTACACAACACAATAAAATACAGAAAGACAAAATAGCAAAACCTGTCTTGTATATATACAGACAAATGCACGCGCTAGAATTGCATACATTTTATATAAATTATGAATAAAAGCATGAAGCATCTATTAGTGTTTGTTGTTATGTACTACACACACTCACACAAAAAATTTTGGTTATTTTTATGTTTACTTTCCATAGTCATGGGTTGGACATTTTGACAGGATCCATTGGGCTGGAGAACCATGTCTTGCTTCAGTTTCACAGTTTTACTTAGAGAGAAGAAATTATAAAGGAATTAAACTTTTGGATTAAGTTACAAAGGTCATAGAGAGCGTTATAGCACAATTGGTCTGTGACAGAGCAGACCTAAATGAGATGAAGTTTGGTTTGATGCCCAAGGTACCACAGATGCTATCTTCCTAATGAGGCAACTGTAGAGAAAATACTTTGCTCAAAGTAAGTCACTATTCCTGGTATTTGTTGACTTGGAGTGAATGTTTGACAGGGTACCAAGTTCAGTAATTTGGTGGTCACTAATGAAACTAGGTGTAGATGAGTGACTTGTGATTGTTATACAAGCCTTTTTTTTAATTCTTTTTTTTTGTAACTAGCTTCAGCCCAGTTTGTGCTTGGGCATGTACAAAAATGCAGTAAAGAAAGTGAAAGTTTGTAAATCTAGCTTGAAGTCCATCGAGGCTCTGTCTGTAAGAATTACTATATATTGATCAGTTATCATTGCTAAATCTATGGGCAAATTAGAGGGGAAATTCCAGGCTTGGAAACTAAACCTATAATTGAGAAGTCTTAAGAAAAACTTAATAAAGACTAAGGTTTTAGTGAGTACAAAAGAAGACCAGGCACTGGTATCCTCAGGGAAATAGCCTTGCTTGATATGTAGCAAAGAAGTAGGTATAAACTCCTTGTGCTGTGCCCATTGTAAGCTATGGATACACAAAAGTACATCCAATTGATTTCTATTTTGTACCTTTTTTTTCTTTATCTAAAAATGCTTTCACAATAGAAATGATCACTGGACTAGTATGATATAATCCTAAAATAATGTGATATTATTATCCATTCTTGTTCATGTTATCATTTAACATCCATCTTCCATGTTATCATGGGTTGGATGGTTTGACAGAAGTTGGTAAGTCAGAGGGACTGCACCAAGCTCCAATGTCTACTTTGGCATGGTTTTATGGTTGGATGACCTTCATAACACCAACCACATTACAGAGTACACTGAGCGCTTATATATATATATATATATATATATATATATATATAT